>NW_028319326.1:0-300000 GCF_062004578.1 Staurois parvus
ATGGAGACCAAGGAATATTCTCAGCGAATCATTTGGAGGCAAGTGCTTCATTCAGAATTCATTTCAGGGGAGGACTTACATCATTTAAATACACAATGAGATGGTTTTTCTTCTCCTCAACTTTGGGAAATAGAATTCGCAACTGCAAATTAAAAAATAAAACAAGTATAAGAAAACCAGGTGTTATATAGCAAACAAGTCTGGCATGCAGTAAAATCAGATGGGACCTTTAAAAGTTCACCATACAATTTGGATTGTGCAATCTTTGGATCTTTATACAACCATGTATTACAAGATCTACCTACAACTTCATTGTTCAAGAGCCTGCCTTGATTGGTTTGGTAAGCATCTCTAATCATAGTTTTAGTTAGAAATCCTGATAATTATGCCAAAAATTGTGGAGAGCAGACTATTGACTTATGTTTAAAGTGGTTGTAGACCTCAGACATGAAATATGAGCAAAGCATCTCTATAGTGTATACTCTCATTCCAGAGCAAGTGTAATTTCTGTCTGTGGCTTTGTTCCTCTGCTATCAGCATGAATCACTTCTGCAAGTTTTCCTGACACCAAGAGGGGGGGAAGAAAAAAAAAAAAAAAAGTGACAGGGAGGGACCACCAGCAGATTGACAGCCTCAGATCTGTCCCTGTGAGCTGCGATGGGGTTGGTGTCTCTTCCCTCCAATCAGCTCTGAGCTCTCACTGAGCTTTGCAGGTTGTATTTTTCGCTCTCGGCCCCTTTTCTGAACTCAAACAAGCTTTATAAATGCAGCACTTTAAAAGAGATGGAGAATACTGCAGATAAACATGTACACCTTATGTAGGAGGATTAGTAAACCCTTACATATACCCAGTAAAGTGACTGGTCTCAGGTTATACACAACCACCTTAAAAGCAGAGCACACCCAAAAGGGGAAAATCTGCTTAAAAAGGGCTTGTCCCCCATTAGGATTGGCACCTTTGAGTGGGTACCTGATTTTGACATGCCGGCATTGAGGAGAGTGGATGGCCAGTCAACCTGGCTGGAGTGAGGACACTGCTGGATCAAGGGACAGACAAGTGTCTTAAATCAGCAGCTACATTTGTTTTGTTTTTCTTCTTGGAGCTCTGCTTTAACATCTCACATTTTAAAACCATGGCTATTAACATGGGGTCCCCCACTACTCCCCCCCCCCCCTCCCCCTCCCCTTTGTGGCTATAAAGCCACCAATCTTCTAAGGAGGTTTCCAACAAGCTTTTAGAGTGTCTGGGAGGTGGTGCATATTCAGTCAAAAGAACATTTGTGAAGTCAAGTACAGATGTTGGATGAGAAGACTAGGCCCACAATTGGCATTCCACTTCATCCCAAAAGGTGTTTTGTAGGGTTGGGTTCAGAACTTTGTGCAGGACAGTCGACACCAAAACTGGGCACTCCCATCTTGTGCTGACTTTGTACAAAATGGCAGTCATGCTTGAAGAAAAAGGTCTCTCCAATGTTGTGACAGTTGGACCTGTACTATTTTCTCAATGGTCTGGAAGCTGTAGCAGTAACCGTACCCTTCACTCAAAACATGGGCATCATACTGTTGGCCATATAGTACATTCCAATTAGATAGGGGGTGGACTCATGCGCTGCCAAATATCCTCTCAGGAAATGAAGTAGCTGTTAACCGGCTGTGATAGGATGAAAAACAAAATTTTATTTTGTTTTTTTTACAAAAGTGTAGTGCTGTGTGTGCTATGACTTACTATATTAAAATGCCAAACCATATTAAATGTGAATAAATGTGACCCTGTGTATAACCAATATGTCCGAGGGAGAGATCCATCCTGCCTGGGATCATCTGGTGATATTAAATGCTTTACGACTCCTTGAGGGTAAAATTTGTAACGTGAGTGCACACACCAGAAGGTGACAGATTGGCAATGATTTATATAAGCACGCAGTATAAAGCTGAAGAATTGAAAATCTGGATATTTTTCATTTTTATTTTTTACACTTGGGACTTTGATAATTGCATTCAAAGTGACCAAATTATACACCGTGACATAAATTACAACTTGTTGGATTATGCTACACTTTATATATCTGTAACTAAGCATATTGATTATACACAGGTCACATAATATATGGTTTGGCATTTAATTTAATCCTAGCACACACAGCGCTACAGTTTACCAAAATTGTTTTTCATATAGTACATTTACTGGCAAGTTTTTCCCCTACTAGCGTTCTCCTTTAAGTCACCTCTGTGCATCTGCCAAAATCGGTGTTGGAATATCAGAGCACTTTAACTGTTTTGTATGCTGCACCTCCTATCCTGCCTCATTGTACCCACACCAAATTCTTTATACTTCAGGTATAATCTGCCACATGGATCTATGAATGATACCTTAGAAAGAGAACGCTCTTCCATGGAATATCCTGAAAAAAGAGGGATGTTGATGACAGCCATGTTGGACTTGTTCTGAATACCGTGATAGCTGGGAAAAGAAAGAAAAAGCAATAAGCACAAAAAAAAAAAAAAAAAAAATGCACAAAGCTGTAGAGGACCTTGTTCTCGTGGTCTTCCCCTTGTACTGGAGCTTTGTGTAGAGCCAGCTTTTACTAAGAATTTGCAGAGCTTTAGGCAACATATGTGAAGCCTTAAAGTGCCCTTTTGCTCCAGTTTGGGGATATTAAACAGGTCTCAATGAAAGTGCCAAGTGGCAAATAGGTATTTCAATTCCAGGGACAGAATGGGAACGAGTGGCTAGTCTGTGACCTTAACCCAAAGTCTAGCAAGCAGGCAAAAGATGTCTCCCGTATATGGGTATTAAAGGCACTAGATAAAGCACCTCCAAACAGCCGCTGCACCCTTCAATACCAATGATTGGAGCAGTCCTCAAAACAGTGAGGAAAGATGAATGCATTGAGTGCAAGTAGCTGCCCCCTCCTATACATTCTGCAAGTTAACCCCTTCATCTCCATCCTCCAACTGCATGTGATTCATACATTAACCCCCTCCCCCAGTGTATGACCTGCATGTGGTGCACCATTACCAAGCTCTATGTTGAAAAACCCTCAATCACAGCATGTCGCTTGACTCAAATATTTGGCAAAAATTAGATCCCCCCTTGGTGGGGTCTTTCCATCTATTGGATATTTCGGGGGTGTTTGCATTGTCCTGGCATTTTTAACAAAAAGGGTAAGGAAAACCTATTTTTTCAGAAGCTTTTATCTTGTTTTACTTATGTAGAAAATAATATTTTAAACCCTAAAATACCAACAAAAGGGTTGGACAATTACTCGGTCATGCAACACTATTGAAAATGGAAGAATTGCCTGGTAATGGAGGTATAAGCTGGCACACAAGTGGTTAAACAAACTTATCTAGGCTTCAGCAAGAGTATAGCCTGCTAGTTTAACCACTTGTCTACCAGTACAGTTTATAAACCGTAGCTGGTAGTCAGGGATTTTAAAACCTTTTAAATCTGTAAAAAACAGCAATGGAAAATAAGCAGGTCTATTACATCACTTCCAGGTCTAGCTGACCTGTGCACCATTAGCTTCAGTGGAAGGCAAGGGAAAGCGGACCTGTTGCAGCAAAATAATGTGATCACGTAGGAGGCTACTGACCCCCCCTTGACCCACTATGCAATAGTGAGGAAAGAACAGTCCATATGATGGATGAGCAGATTCACTCATCGGCCTCTATTAGGTACACCTGTTCAACTGCTTGGTAACAAGTTACTAATCAGCAAAAATCACATGGCAGCAGCTCAATGCACTTAGACATCTAGACGTGGTGAAGATGACCTGAAGTTCAAACAAGATTAGAATGGGGAAGAAAGGGGATTTAAGTGACTTCAAACAAGGCATGGTTGTTGGTGCCAGATGGGCTATTTGATTTATAAAAAAAAAAAAAAAAAAAAAAAAAAAAAAAAAAAAAAAAAAGGGGGGGGGGGGGGGGGGGGGTTGGGGAGGAAATATCCAGTGAGCTGCAGTTGTGTGGACACAAATGCGTTGTCGATGTTAGAGGTCAGAGGCAGACCAGTTATTTGAGTTGTTGCCTTTCTATCTAGAACCACTCATGCATTCAGAGATGGTATTCAGTATACCTTTGTTGTACCACCACATCAAACCTTGAAGCAGATGGGCTACAGCAGCAGAAGACCACACTGGGTGCCACTCCTGTCAGCTAACAGGAAATGGAGACTACATGCACAGACTCACCAAAATTTGGCACTGGAAGATTGGAAAAACGTTCCCTGGTCTGAGGAGTCTTGATTTAAGCTGTGACATTCAGATGTTAGGGTCAGAATTTGGTGTAAATTTGAAAGCATGGATCCATCCAGCCTTTTATCAATGGTTCAGGCTAGTGGTGGTGTAATGGTGTGGGGGATATTTTCTTGGTACACTTTGGCCCCTTAGTACCAATTGAGCATCATTTAAAACGTCATGGCCTACTGAGTATTGTTGCCGACTACGTCCATCATGTCATATATGGACCAAAATCTGAGGAATATTTTCCAACACTTTGTTGAATCTATGCCATGAAGAAAGGCAGTTTTGGAAGGCAAAAAGGGGTCCAACCCAGTACTAGCAAGGTGTCCCCAAGAGTGGCCAGTGAGTGTATATGAAAAAAAAAAAAACCCCACAATGATTGCACTACATATTGCCATGAATGTTGGAGAGAGAGAGAGAGAGAGAGCAAGAACCCTAGTCCATCATTCATTGTATTGCTAAATTGGTAACCTGTGGCCAATTTTGAGTAAAGTTAGTGTCGGTTTCAAAAAGGAGTGTGCAATTTTAAAGGCTTGACATGTTTGGCACCTAGTTACTCATTGCAACACTCATCTTTTACAATATGATGAGTGATATATTGTTCTTGTGTGCACCAAAACTTTAGTGACTTCTTTACTGAAAATTTGCGCTCTATAAACTTTTGAGCAAATGAGTTGTAGTTCCAATTTTTTGTTTCACCATTTTTGTTCTCCAGGGTCTCAGCTTTTAGGAAATACAATGTATAATGTCTGGAGGTTTTACCCAAGCTTCAGGCCTAAAAATGATTTTAGCATATTTACCAAAAGTATGTATTTGGTAAACCTGTGCACTAATATGTGACAAATTGAAACTACTCCCATTTTATTTTCCAGGGTCCTTGCATTCAGAAAATATGCACCTTTTTGGGGGTGGGATTTAACCATTCTCCATGTGCATTTTAACAAGTGTGCGAAAAATGGCTCTGGCAGACATGGGAGCAGAGCTTGCTGGAAGTCTCTCAAAAGGCTTTGCAAAAGTTGTATCAAAAAAGGCACTAACCAACCCTAACCAAGTTATGCTATAAATGTGAAGCTGCCCTCCTATAAACAATCACCCACAATACCCAATCAGCAATAAAATGAGTAAAAGGCGCTACAAAAATACAATATCAAATGATAAAATTAAAAAAAAAAGTCTCTGGTTGAAGTTTTATTGCACGGTGGTGCAATGGACTTTATTCAATCGAGATCCACACCACTGCAAAAAAAAAGGAGTGGTTTTCTGAAGACACGTCACGTCTGCTGGAATGCAGGAGGGACCACAATTTGTACCCAGGCTGTTTTTCAATTGTGGGCACAATTTGTGAGTATTTATTGGAATAAATACTACACTTCAATACTTTCTCTGGCTTGGTGGTATGAATAGAATCAGAAGGGGATGTTCCAAAGAAAAGAGGAAGTAATCCTGATAGTTATTGTTAAGGGACATTTAAGATATACAGCGTTTTCTGACCTTTAATCAAATAAGGGTTTCAGGAGTGTCAGTGGGTGAGCATTTTTCACAGTGGTGTTGATCTTGGTGGCACTGGCACAGGATTTATTTAAAGATGCACTGAAGATTTATTGCATGTTGTGCAGCGGACTTTATTCAAAGGCTTTGCAAAGCCAGCAGAACACGTTTCTTATACAAGCTGGAGACTAAAGATTATATTAGACCATGACTTGCTCCCAAACCAATGGGAAGAAATCGATTGTTCTGAGTTAGCTAGTGCTTAGGTGATTTGTGATTTCCTTTAATTGTTCTACTGGTGGCTCCTCATTTATGCTATTCATATTTGTATATGGGTTATAGGTAAAATTATACAGCAGAGAATTGGTGTTAAATTTTATTGTAGGAAACCATTTTGGATTAGAGCCCCATTGCTGGTTGGCAGGTCTAAGTGCTGGAGAATTTTTTCTATGCCCCACTTAAAGCCACAAAAAGTTTTTGGGACATCTGCAACTAGCATGACAACATTCTTTAAATTTTAAATATGCAGATTGGGCATCCTTCAGTTATTGAAGATATTAAACAAAAAGCAGCTCAATACCTAAAAAAAAAAAAAAAAAAACACAAAACCTATATCCTACCTGGCATTCACCTGACAATCAACCAAGTACGCCACTCCATTCTGACAATTGCCTGGGAATGTAGTCACCGACACCGAAAATGCAGAATTTCTCTGTCTCACTGGAATGTTGAACACAACTCCAGTCTGTAGAGAATAGACAAAAACAGCAAATTTAAAATTCATCATTTCTCACTTGGATGCTAGGGCACCTTTGTGTCTGTCATTTGCATCCATTCACTAGTAACTGAAAGGAGGAACAAGCAGATAAGGTAGGCACCTGTAGATGTACAGTTGTGAGACAAATGCAGGGAGAAGTTCCAAGATTTACTGTTCAGTGTTTCTATCCTTTTCTCTTCTCATCCAGTCAGAGCTTGCCATTGCTCATTACCAATGTGGCAGCAGAGAGTCTCAGTGTAGGTTTAGAATTTGGATGCGCCTGTTAAGAGTACATTGGACATCTTTTGGATGCCCCCAAAGGACATATGCTGGTATGTATAATTGCATCAGCTGAGAGATAATCTAAGTGGTGAGTTGTGTGGAAATGTCATCACTGTCCCATTTTATTTGGGAATTGTGGAGGTGGTTTATAGCATAGCTGTCAGGACCGGGATCTGAACCCACAACCTGCTGTTTCGGACAATAGATCTTCTTGCCGAGTCCCTGGGGATGTTGGACAGTGCCTTACTAGATTACTTAGACATACTTTGTCTTGGTTCTGGATAAACCTTGAACTCCATGCTCCTCCCATTAACTTCATATTTAAGCCATGCCTTTGCACTTCAAGAGCGAGATATTGGCTATAATACAATAATCTGGCACACGGTCACTCCTACTGCTGTCCATAACTTCTACCACTTGTTACCAACCTATGGCCTGTTCTACTAGCTTTCTGCTTGATCAACATGCAAACACTTGTTCCTGACCTTTAGTTTGTCTGCCAACAATGCTTTGTTTGATCCCTATCTGCTAGATCAGCTACTGGCCTCGACTTGCTCACCTCCTGGCGGGGTGATCCAGATTACCAAAACCTGGTACGAACATGCAGTAAAACTCATCTACACCATCAGGTGCTCTGATGAATACTGGTTAGTGCTGAGATCCTGCCTGCATCTCAGGTGATAAGCGTCATCTGCTTAGGTGACCTGCTTGTATACCTATCCTGCTGGTTGGTTGGAGCAAGAAAAAAAAAAAAAAAAAAAAAAAGGGAAATCCTATAAGCAATGTGAAATGTACCAAGTAGTGTTTTACTCATTTCACAGAATATAAGTAGAGAGTGGAGGTTGCATCGTGCAGGAAGTATGTTGAACTATTTCATCAAACAAATAAAGTCTAGAAAAAGGTTTGTCCTATGCACATTCTCCATAGGTTCTTTCTAATCTAGATAGTATCCAATTTCCACTCCAATCAAAGTGGGAGGTGAGGGTGAAACTAAATGTACCTTCTAGAGAGAATAGGCATCTTAAAATAGAACACCAAATTTGATTACAAAAAGTAAAGATATCCAATACATATATAATACAACTATATATTATACAATTCCACAGAATAGTGATCTAGATAGAATGTTGGTGCTCTTGGGAAGATATAAAACCAAAAACACAATCTCAGAGTCTTCAGAGCATAGAGGACTGCTTCTTGTAAGTTACAAGAGGGGGAAAGAAACCCCAACATCAGACCCCCATAAGAGCAAAAAATAAGCATAACCCCAAAGAAGGTGGGATGATCTCAGCATTCCAATACCAGAGCACATACCCCTCCACACTCAAGACATGTATCTTGGGTGCCTTCTTTGTCCAGTAGACTGCACGTCTCTCTAGAAGGCACATTTAAGTCCCATTTTGTAAGTCTTTCCTTATCTTCCCGCTTTGGTTTGATTGTTGAAATGGAAACGTGATAGCATGGGATTGAGAAACTATAACTGAAGAGTGCAAAATCTGGTGCAGCTCTGCATAGAAACCAATCAGCTTCCAGGGATTTTGTCAAAGCTTAATTGAACAAGCTAATGTTAGAAACTGATTGGCTACCATGCACAGCTGCACCAGATTTTGCACTCTCCAGTTATAGTAAATCAAGCCCTATGTGTAATTATGACGTTTTGAGGCTTTCCATCCAATGTTTTAGCTCCATATTTCTCATTCTCCAGGTTATCTGGCAATTCTAAAAATGAACAGCAATAGAACATTACCTGCAGCAACACACAGCCATGCCCAGACACCACCATGCTGTAGTTCCCAGGAACCTGAGGAAGATCCTCAGACTGGAGGAGGATTCTGCTGGATTGGTCAACACTAAATTCTCTGATGACTTGATCTCCATATTTCAGCTGAACATTGTTTGTGGCATTTGCCTGGTACACCAGGGCTCCATAACTACACAAGGCGTCCAGCACTGCCATGGTGTCCTGAAGGAAGAAAACCAAACAATTAAGTATATACAAGCCAACAATTTTTTAGTTCTGATATGTAAAAACAGCCAGCTCTTGTGGAAAAATAAAGGACGGCCAGCAAAGAGCAAGGTTGGTACACAAACCCAATAGAAAAAAAATAGCAAAAACATTTTGCACTGCCAGAAGCACTTACTAAAAAACAAAAAACTGATCAACCAAAATGTAAAAAAAAAAAAAAAAACAAAAACACTGGAGCATTCCCAAAGAGCAGACATCTTACCGATGTGGTACTGTAGGAACCATGTATGTTCTGCTGTCGAACAAGCCAATTGCTAGTCTGGGCCATTTCATTCAGGTCCTCTGTAGATACTGTAGAGCTACTCTCCCCATGTGCCATAGCCTTAAGGACAATAGCTGTTAACTCCAACTCTGCCGAGGGGGCACGAGGAGCAAACAGGTAGGGAGTCTGCTGCTCTGGTCGGTCTTTACGTTCCCAGTGAAGAGAGTCACCTGGAGGAGGAGAGCAGAATAAAAAGCAGTCATTTACTAAAAATCAAGCAAATCCAGTTTAAACAAGAACCAAAATTTGTTCTTAATGTACAATTTAGGCTGTCGATGGACATAATCATCTGCAGAGCCCCAACCTTCTGAGCAATAGAGGCAAGCAGATGACAGAGCATGTTCATTGATTGACTAAGATTTCAACGCATGCACTTTTGGCCTGTTGACTTGGACAGTCATTCCAGTCCCTGCAGGACCTCCAATAGAATTTTGGCCAATAGAAATACAGAGTTCAGCATATGTCCACCATGGCACAGACAATGGTGTCACATGGCAGTGCCAAAGCAGTCACATAGTAAACATGAAGTTTCAAGGGCTGGAAACCCAGGTAGAAGACAAAATGATCATTTTGGAGATACTCCATCCAACTAGTTAACAGCAATTGAAATGGATTTACCCTCAGTGGGAACACAGGTCTGTCACCTCCAGCACTCAATGTATGTAATGGCAAAGGGTGTTCCTGAGGATCTTTTGCTGGCTGATCCATTTTTTTTGATGGTCTATGGTTTCTTTTTAGTTGATCTATTGATTGGGGGTCAACTGTTGCTGAAAGGAATCTATTGAGGGAGTGGTCTATTGATTATGCTGGAGAATCTATTGATGCTGGAGTCTTGTTGCTTGGGTGGTATTTTGGGGGTCGAGCAGTACTGGGAGGTGAGTGGGGGGAGTGAAGGGACTCAGAAGGGGGTGGGGTGAGTTCCTGCACTTATCTTCTGAGAAGACACACACGGCTCTTTACAGGATTATGAAGATCTCCAAACTTCACACCAGTACAAGCCTTAGATTTCCAAATATAACCTGCTGCTAAAGAAGGGAAACCAGGCTCATTTACCCAAGCTACAGGAGTCACTCCTTCCCACCCCCTCAGTTTGTTGGTTTGGCTTATAATACATTGCTCCTAAAATTGGTTTAAAGCTGCAGTTTATTTTTTGCCTTCCTCGATTCCTCCTGCCTATTACTATGCTAAGACCTTTGAATAAAACCTTTCAAATTTCATAACATAAACGGCTTAAACCATGGCATGTCATCACTGGGCCTCTGGGTTTCTCTATTCAATGCAGACAGATCATTGCTAGTGGGAGGGGGCTGGCAAAATGCTATGCATAACACATCACAGCCTACCTATCTCAATACTCCTCAAGAGCCCTTGACTGATGCAGCCAGTGAGCCGTCTCTTGCAAGATGGATAAGTTGGAGTGGGCAATTCTAGGCAGACTATTTGTATGCACACTGCCCTAGATAACTTCTCCATGTCACAAGGAAATATACATGGAACATTTCCCCCCACATGAAACTGGCATGAAAAAGGTGGTAAATACAGTGCTTCTGTGAAAGATGGGATTTTCAAAGGATTGCACACTGGCAAGATTTACATTAGTTGACCACTTTATTTTTAGGACATATGTACAGTGTGTGTGTTCAGGAGTATGAATGGTTTGTTGGCTTTGGTACCTTCAGCAATGGCCAATGTTTTCAACTTTTCACGCATTGCGTTGGCACGCTCCACATTTCCAGCCACCCGGAAGGCATTGTAGAGCATAGCGTAGTTATACACAGATTGATTCTTTCGAGAGGCGGCATCCAAGTAGGAGAGAGCTGGACGTAGCAGTGAAGGCTGGAAATAGGACAGGATTGGGTGTTCATTATGGTACAAAATATGCAAATACTGTCATTTAAAATGGAGCAAATGCAAAAGTCATTCTATCCCTTTAGCTGCGACATCTATTGGCAAGTGTATGGGTGGTATAAGTGGGAAGGCAATAACCGATAGCAGCCAATGAGAGTTAATCCTTCACTTATCCAATTGGTAGCAATTAATGCTTATGGTCATTACCTTATTCCCTTTGTTAAGCTGGCCATGAACTTGTATTGGACAGCAATTTAAACCCAGGGTGTCACCCTTTTTTACAACCCAATGGACAAACAAAGCATAGAAAATGTGTTATGCCAATAAAATTTCATATGATTCTTTGCATTTCCTAAAAAAAGTTGCCAAAATTGGGTCATTGCATTACATGCTACAATCTCAAAACAAAAACAAAACAAACAACCCCCCCTACAAATTTCCCAACTTGTCTCATTTTTTAGAATACTATTAAAAATTGAGAATTTTAAAAAATTGTACGTGAAATTCAATACTACAACAGGTTTATGCAGCTTGTTGAAGAATCATGGGGTGGTCATCTTTAAAAATGATTAGGTACAGCTAATTGGGAAAAATACTTACAGTAGTTGCATAAGCAGTCTGAGCCATGAAAATAACCACAGCACATGTAAACCCAACATCATCATCAGCACCTCCCTGCAAAAAAGAAAGAAACCGTTAAATTCTATGTGTAAACTGGAATCTTGAACTACATTGATGGCACTCATGCCACTCAGTCTTCCCATTGCACCTAGTTTTGGTTGGGTGGTGCTGGGGTGTACAAAGACTACCATGATCCTAGACATCAATGCCAAGCAAATACAAAGCTAATTTTTGTTGAGAGTCTTTAAAAGGGGATGGCGCAATACAGGATTTTACTCACACCCACTTCTAGATTTTGTACAAGACTTTTGCCTCAGGCATATGTGAAGTCAACGTTTCAATTTTTGCTAGAGTGGGGGGGGATGAGTATTTTAGTGTCGAGTCCCCTCGATTTACTCTATTTGTCCTCTTGACCACTGTATCCTGACCTATCACAGTAAATTAGAGGGGAGGGGAAATATTTAAATGGGTAAACCCATTCCAATGACAATTCTTAGAGGCGATAACCCCTTGCTTTTGGAGAAATCAGTTTTTTTTCTACACACACACACACACACACACACACACACACACACACACACACAGACACCTTTGGGGATTAGATTACACACACCCCTCCCTTCATCCTGTAGCGTTGGTGGAAACCTAGCTTGGCTGCCTACCAGAAGTATTCAGCAATGCACTGCTGTTCCTGTTAGTTTCTGACTGAGAAAGATAAAATGATCCATAGTGTCTTACCTTCAGTCCACTGTTAAATAAGGTCCCCACTGGCTTGAACCGTCCACTGCTCAAGTCCTGCAACCGTTCCAAAAAGAGAAGGCCTTGCTGGAAGATGTTGTCATCAACAAGGGTGTATGGTTTTATGTCCCACAAGGTTTTCAAACATAACACAGTCAACCTACAAAATCAAGAAAAGGAGAAAGGAGGGGGAAAAAAAAAAAAAAAAAAAGCACTTTAATATGTTGAATTCTTAGGCTAGTCAGCTCATTCAGTGGCCACAATGCAGCATTTTATTGAAATTCCTCAATCATAAAAAATACAAGCCAACATGCACTCGCCCTACTGTGTCAAACTGAAACGAGAGGAGTCCAGAAACCTTCCTCTTCCATAACAGAGGAACATACAACCCTCAGATAGCAGCAGACAAAAACATAACTGATAACAGTCAACACAGAATGTGGTTAATCAGCTGACAATTTCTGGCAGGAACAATGGGGGTTTTTTCTTCACTTCGATATATGACAAAATGCTTTACCAAGCCACGGTCTTAGCTCGTGTTTGCATCTGCAGCAAGCTGAACTGCAGATTTACTTTGCAACACAATTATATCTACTAAGTCTTCTAGTTTTTGTCCAACATTATCTGCAACTGCGACCTGTTATATCATCTTGATGCACCACCCTAAGTGACAGATGGTGCCACTCCGATGATCCACGATTTGGAGGGGTGCTGGCGTTTAAAAATGCACATTCAAAAAAGCATGCCAAGCCTGCGATATAAAGGGGCCAAACACCAGCAGCTCTATGAGAGACTGAAGCAGCCCCAACTCCTCCCGAGACCACCCCCCCCCCCCCAAAAAACATGTTCACCCCACTCCTGGGGATTAGTCAGAGGTTGACTAACCTCTATGGCTATGCCCTGGGGACAGGGTGAAATGCATCAGCTGGTGTGGTCTCAGGAGCAACCAAGTCTATGTCTGCTTCTTACAGTCATCAGTGCCTTCATGTCACAATTATCTGCAACTGGTAATCATACCCAATAATTGCCCCAACCTACATACCATCAACTATCACCCTGCGAGTACATCCGTTCTGGTTTACTCAGACAAGGACAGACATTAAATCACAAATATGGAGATGGAACAGACATTGGTAGATCCAGAATGAAATGGGATTGGTCCAGCACAGGTCACTTTGACCTGTGCTGCTCACTGAAATTTACTACAGCTGAAAGTACAAAACCACAATTCTTAGCAGCAACATTAATATATGCTGGCTGGCAACGTTGAGCTGTCTAGCCTTTTAAAGTTTTCCAAGCTTACCATCCACTTGGCTCAGACCTCCCTGGACCAAAAGGGCTGAAGCCTCCATCTCCATGTTTAAAACGCAGTAGTTTCACGTATCCTAGGAATAAACGTCACGAGGTTAGAGATTAAGGGATTTTACAAAATACACGATCTTGTAGTTCAATTTTCCCATCCAACAAAATTGTAGTTTTCTACCCCAATATGGGAAGGTGCCAAATTTACATTCAAAGTTAAAAACGTAAAATGGTTTATCACAATGATATGGACCCATACGCATTATACAAGGGGCATGCACTGAAGGGTGTACATGGTCTGAATACTCAGACTAGTTGCTTACAGATAAAGAGGCTGCTTCTCCAGATTCTTCTGCTCCCAGTTAGTAATCATGGTCATTCGATCAGCTGATGGGGCTGTGTTGCTTAAAGTGTCACGAAACCCACAACAGTAAAATCAGTCTATATGCAGTAAAGCATACTTTTTATACTCCCTGTAGAACCTAAGGGGTTAATCCTCCACATTGCGTAAAAAGGCATCTTTATCCTGTCTTCGCTAATTCTCCCCTGCTTCCACAGTCCCCAATCCATCTGGTGATAGTACGGAGCCCTAGGACTCTAGCAATACACACCAAACTGAGCATGTGCAGAGTTTCTTCTTCTTGGGGGAGGGGGGGGGGGGGGGGAGAATGGTGCACGTGTTAAGCACAGGGCCATTCAGCACTGACCAGACAGGGTCATGCAGCCTGGTAGCACAGTCAGAGGAGAATGACATCTATCCATGTCTGGTTGAACACTGGTTATTCTTGTAGGAGGAGAAGTCACAAGACCAAGTTTATATTCACTAAAAGAATTTCTATGTTCTGTGGAAAATCGGATATAGTGAATGCAAGGTGCTGGGTTTAGTAACACTTCAAAGTAAATAAAGCCCAACACTAGCCAAAAAAAAAAAAAATCCAACCCTTTGCACCCTACTTTGTGTACACAGAAGTGATTAAAAATGTTTCCAATGGGGAACACCCTGACCGATAGAGAATTTTAAAATATTTTTTCCCTCCCCTGCTTCTTCCATTATTTTTTTGATCAGGCAAGATCTTAGGCATAGAAAGTGATACAAATTTTTAAGTAGTTCTGATTGGATTCACTGCTGTGTCTGTAAGCCTGGTTTGAATTTGTAAAGCATTAAGAAAAAAAAAAAAAGTTTGTAACTACAACTGGTTACAAAAAACAAAACAAAAAAAAAGGTTTTCCCATTTGGTTTTCATTGCTAGCTTGATGAAATGTAATCAATGTTTAATCCAAACTCCAGACTTAGTAGGTGGAACGATGTAGGGCATTACTTTATGCCTTAATTTCTGCCTTAATAGCTGACCATTAACAGAAACTGTCTAAAATGCAGGAGCAAGCAATCCAAATCAATGAGATTGCTTGAAATCCCCTTTAGCCAACTTATCCTGCAAATGAATTGGCAGTAAAGTTGAATACCCTTGAAAGAATACAGAAAGCTTCTAAAGAAATAAATAGGATACACACTTAAATAGAAAGCTTGTGGGGGAAAAAAAAAAAAAAAAAAAAAGTTACCATTAGCCATATTTTGCAATGCACTTTGTCTAATTTTCTCAGTGAGACGACCAGTTAAATTCAAAAACTGCATCGCACGCATTATTGGCATCAACGTAGCAAGAGTTTGCTCTCCGCATCCTGTGGGCTCAACGATTAAGTTCGCAGGGTTTGTCAATGCTCGGCCCAACATGTCTCCTGCAACCAACAAAGCCACATTTAGGGTACATTACATAATGGACCCAGGACAGAAAAACTGACTTGGACAAGTTGTCTCAGTTTTTTGCCTGTCACTGGTACATACAAGATACAATTTACACAATATATTCAGCAGGTGTTTATTATAGTACATTATAGAACAGTAAACGGACTACAATTGAGACTAGAGCTTTCTGCCGTACATGGTCAGAAAGCTGCAAATTAGGAGTGCTGTGGGACCTCAAGGTAGCCTAGGCCTAGTTGGGAGTGGTGCTGGATTTCATAGTAATATAGGTCTTTGAAAAAACTCTAAATAGTGTATTAAAGCAACACAAAGCCAATAGGATACCTTGTGACCACAGTTGGTGTCACCTGTTGTGGCCCTAAATGTAAATTGGATTGCTGAAAGATCTGAGGGGTTTGTTTGGTTCAGTTCTATTTATTGTAAAACTTGAATACAAACATACTATACATGCTGAAGAGAACCACTTCTCAGAGGCCACTTAAGACACTTTCTGAACCCTCAAAGTTACACCCCCCCCAAAAAAAAAAAAAAAAAACACCACATTGCTACATTGTATATGTAGGGATGTAGCAATTTAAAATACGTTTTTTCTTAACTCTAATCAGCAGTGAGCTGTACTCAATCCAACTATTCCTCAACAGCAGTACTCCGAGTGAGTGTTCTCATGTTGGATCTTGCTCCAGCAGAATGTGCTAGAGAGATTTTGAATTTAGGGTTTTGATAGCCTATCCAATCCATGGACCTCATCTTTGAAGTATGGTTAGCTTAAGCATGGAAATAAAGCAGACCAAAAATTACTCATTCAGCTCATCAATTTCCCCATACATGCCAAGTAGTGCCGATAGAATTTGTTATCTGCCAACATCTAACATTCCTCTAATTGGATGCAGGTGTCATTTGGTTGACAATTTTCAAGTCAGTTCCTATGACAAAAGGTCGATTGATAAATAAAGTTTAGTCAACCTTGGGCGTTTACCAACAGGGTCACCCACAGCTTGAATTTCAACCTGTCAAACAGGATGTGAGGAAATCTCTCCAAAGTGACAGGAAATTCCCTCTTAGCTGTGGAGCAGGTGTCACCATAGAAGACCTCCCTTCACTCTCGTTATGGGAGCATTTTGGATTTCTCTTCAATTTCTGCTCCAATAACAGTGGTGACCAGGACAAGGGGTGATCCTCCCCAGCAGGGACACTGACCGCATTAAGAGTTTCTACACCTTTCAAAAACAAGTTGTCTTTAGAAATAAGAATGACTAGACATTTTTCGGCAGTGCATTTACTGTAGGATGGATGCAAGAAACATTTGGTCACATCAACTGCCTGATGCAGCTGCTCAGACAAATTTTTATTACACTTTAGAAACCAAAAAGCACAAATTCAATAGTGAAAGTTCCCTGTGTAGATACCAATCAACTTACCTATTACTTGAACCTTTGCACTCATAGAACCTGGCACAATGCTTCCAGAGGGGTTGAGGTTAACTTGTACTAAAGAGTTTTCACCTGTGATAAAAGCAGAAACTATAAACCTCCAGTTCAGAAAGTCTGTCATAGGAGCACTGAACACAAGAACTCCATTAAGACAAATGCAATAGTAGACCAACCTCTTTTCTAGTCCGTGTCAAAACACAAGCCCGTGGACTGAAAACAGTCCACGATGCCATTTCATGTGACCCTCTCCTACAGCACATCCCTTATCTATGCCCACACTGTTAGGACCTGTCATTACTTGAGCCACCGGCATTTTGGTTCCCACCTGCTGGTGGCATTTTGGTTCCCAGAGTCAAAGGATAATTCAGATGGTCACCAGCGGGTGTCTCAACAGCTGGGTTGTCCAAATTAGGCTGCACCTGATGTGGGCTTTTGGGAGCAATAATCCCATCCATTACTGAGGTTCAGGGTTTCAGTATTTTCCTGCAAGCCACATAGCTGCCTGAGCTTTGTACCTGCCCCTAGTACCTGGCTGCCTGCTCCCCTCGTCTCCTGTCTTTGTCCTGACCTTATCCTGTATTCCTCCATTTTGCATATAGTCGTTAGGTTGTTATTGGGGTTTGCACTAGAACTTTATTTTTTCACTTGCATAGTTTATGGTTTACTGGTGTTGGAAGGGTGTCATTTGTCTCAAACTTATTTTAACTTTACACCAGTCTGGATCAGTTGGCTGTACCAAAAGGTCAGGTATCAATTATCCTTGCTAGATGCCTGCATCCCCGACACCTTATCTCAGTAGTCAACAGCAGAGGACAGAACTCTGCCAGATCCCGCACTTATTGCAGCTGTGGAGATGCTGGACTGTAGACTGCTGAGAGGGAGGAGGCCAGAACTCCTACTACAGATCCTGCTCCTCTGCAGCCAAAGCACGCTCTCCTCTCCACTTCCCCTTGTCTCAGCATTCAGCAGCTCTGGCAGCTGACTCCAGCCCTCTTTTGGTCCTCCTCCAGACCCTGCACTGTTTCCTTGCTCGCCCCCAGCAACACCACAAGGTAAGGGGGTATACTGTGCTGTAAGAGTAGGGAGGACTCAACTTCTAATCGTGAGGGGACTCTTTACATCTGATGTAAGGGGGGGGGGGGGGAGCTGTTGCAGCCTGCAATGAAAGTTTGACACCCCTGTTCTAGTCCATGCCTGAAATTGCATGGTTCCCTCAAAACTTTCAGGCTTTAGGACAAGGTTAGAAGTCAGTTTGAACTAGATTAGGAATGGAGGTTATATATCTTTTCACCCCATGTGCTCAGATTTCATTTTTTTTTGTAAAATTGCACCAAATCTATTACATTAAATGAGGATGGTTGGGGGTATGAGACCACTAAATGTGAACCTTGCACTGACAAAATAGGTTCATAGATGGTCTGAAATCTTGGCTGGTTCACCAGGGACTGGTGATTTGATTCATCTAAGGGCAGGGAAGGCTCCCCAGCTGGAAGACCACAATAGCTCCACAGGAGAGCACAAATTATGTCCAGGAAACTTTATTCTATACTGGGGCGGACTGAGCATTTTGAAACTCTGGCACTGCCTGAGGGCATGGGGTCAGTAGGGGGCCCCATGAGATGCCCCTGGTACCTTTTTCATAGGCTTTTGAGTTTGGGCAAGGACACAGGGGCCCCATGATCCCCTACTGCCTGGGGGCCCCATGAGGGGTCAGTCCACCCCTGTTCTATACCCATAGATTTAGGAGTTTCATATGAAAAGTTAGTGCTGGTTCACATGTGGATTGGATGTGGTTAGAACTGCATCCAATCTGCATGAAAAACCATTGGTCCTCTGGCGCCTGTTCATATGTCCGGTGCACTGGTGGTGCGGGTTTTAAAGAGTCCTGTCCGATTTCTGAGCAGTTTGGTCCTGTTCAGGTGCGGATTACAGACCATTGACTTCTATGGGAACGGTATCTAAACAGCATAATCCTGAGAACCAATCCTGTCCTGAACCTGCCATGAACTGTTGAACTACATGTTAGCTGTGAAACCTGAGATTCAATCTGCACCACACATGACGACAATCAGCTCTTAGGCAGAGTTGTAAAATTTCATATTACACCCATAGTTAGGGCACAACCTAAAAATATGGTCATTCTACAGCCCCATCTTCAAACTGCTTACAGAATCTTGTATTTTCTACAGATTAGTGCACCCCCCCCCCCCCTTTTTTTTTTCTCTCAACTTAGACTTCAGAGAACTGAACAGAAAGACTACAAGCTGCCATCTGCCAACATGGCAGAGGGACTCTTAGTCATCAATGGAACGCAAGTGCAGTGTTGTCATGATCCACAGATCCTTCAAGCTTTGTAACTGAAAAGCCGTACCTTGGTAGAGAGCTGCAGCTGGACAAACCAACAATCTGCACAAGCGTTGACCCTTCAATTCACTAATTGCAATACTTTGCAGGTCCTACTGCAAAAAGTTGTGAAATGCACTTTTAAATGAGTGAAATTTTATTTTTTTTTGTGGAATAGGTCATTAAATGGACCATTAACAGTCCTAGGAAGTAACCATACATGGATAATATCTCAAGAACCTTCTCTTACCTTTGACACAGACAAAGTCAGTTTTGGTCACTTCTTGTTTGATGCCTTCAGGCTTAAAAAATAGACAAACAAAAATTTGTATACTGTCCTATTAAGTTAACAATTTTATTGCATAGCTACCTCGAGAAAAAAAAAAAAAAAACCCCACACACCTCAAGTCATGTTTAAGGGTCAATGGAATATCTTGAAACCATCTATAGCCACAGTTTGATCCTGAATACAAGCAATATTGGGATGAATCTGGCTCATTTCCTGTCTACAATATACTGCTAGATCTTCATATTTAATACCTCATCCATGATTTTTGCCAACTGCTTAGAGGATGGATGTTGGGAAGGATTGTCCAGCATGCAGTGCATTTATCCATTTTTGTGGCCACCATATCTATTTTGTACAGCTGTCCCTCTAGTTATGAGAGATCTCAGTTTTGATTGATAAATTAAATGGTTTTGATATGAGTATACAGCAGTTATATGCATAGATACGGTTTCAAGGTATTCTATTGATCCTTTGACAAATCCCTTAAACATTGTAGTGATGTGATAATTTCTTTGCCCATCTTCCAATGTATACGTCTATTATTCAGTGTTTGTTTTGCCCTTTTCCAATATGGCTGCTATGCTCTCTGGGGACTGAGGATGAGGTCAGACTTTTTTTTTTGTACAAAAAGGAGGGAAGGGTGGATTTCCTGGGAGAGAGAACTCAGACTAAGTGTTGCAGCCTCCCCTCACTGAGACATGCAGAAAAGACTGTTAATACTTTAATGTTCCTGTTTGGAAGATACTATGTTGGATGGTTCACTGAATGTTATTTCTTCAATACATTGACTTTCATATACACTGCTGTGTGGATTATGGTCTATGTGGATGATACATTTCTCAGTTGGGATATCACTTGTTATCCACAAGCCCCAATTGAGTGGAGGCACTAGCGCTTGTTATAATCTGTGATCAGGACAAGATCTCTAAGGACTTTGCTCCTAATTACTATACAGGTGACGCCATCATACCCCAGTAGCCACAAAGTGTACAAATAGTGCTACAATATCAAAGTCAAGTCTATGTTGAGTATGCTTTGGTTTTAATAACTGGAATTAGTAAGTTAAAAGATGTCAGTTTATTTTAAAACTTTATATATAATTTTGATCTGGGTTGAAGTATTGAGCAGAATCCATGTTTTATTTAAGCTTTCCGATACCTTGATTATAGCATTAAAAAAGGGACATTTAAAAAGTGTTACTAAACCCACAACAGTAAAATCAGTCTGTATATGCAGTAAAGCATGATTGTAATACTCACTGTGGAACCTAAGGGGTTAATCCTCCACATTGTGTAAAACGTCTGATCATGTCTTCTCTGATCCTCCTCCTCTACTGTCCCCAATTCATCTGATAGTACAGAGCTCTAGAAGTCACTCTGCACATGCTCAATTTAGTGTGTATTGCTAGTTTTTTGTTTTGGAAGGGTGTATGATCAGCACAGGGCCAGTCAACACTGGCCAGACAGAGGGTCAGGGCTTATTCAGCCTCAGGACAGTCAGAGGAGAATGAAAATCAGCTCTGAAATTAACCAGTGCTGTGCTGGACACCTAAAGTCACAAGACTGCTATATACGGCTTATGAGAAAAGGTATTTAGCAGTTTATATTTACTAAAATTGCATTTCCATGTTCTGTGTACTGTGGGAGACCAGATGTAGTGAATGCAGGGTCCTGGGTTTAGTAACACCTTAATAAATATGCAGCCCCATGCATTAGCATAGGTATCCAGGTTAAGAAAATGTTGGCATTCAGGAAAAAAAAAAAAAGTGTAAAAAAGAAAGACAAAAAAATATACAGAACAGTTTATATATTGTAGACATGCTACAAGATACTCTTCCAGGTTGTAAATTTTAGCCTTTTATTTTTGTCCACTCACCTCCACAGTGAAACTCCGCACTATGGTGTCCTTGCGGTTTGGTTCGTTAGGATCAGCAGGTCCCTCACATGAATTACCAATTTGAATTGTTTCAGCGGTCACAGTGACATTAGCAACACCTGTACAATGAAAGTACATTTTATTTTCACAGTATAAAACTTGGTATGGACATCAGTCATGGGCTGCAGTGGCCAAAAAAGGTAGAGAAGGGAGAGCGACTGGAGAAACAAACTACAGTAATGCTGACACATTTGGCCCATTTATCAAGGAAGTGTGGTACTTAAACCAGATTTCATATTTTCTGAGAACTAGTTGGAACCATGTTATTCATCTTATTATCGCCCTTTTTGTTCTTTGGTTGAGGAGTCAAAATTAAAACTGCTGGGGAGAGGAGAAAGTAGGCTAGGCATCATTTGACACTGGACCTCACAGGCTAAAACGCTTCCATGGAACTCCTTTGGAAAAATCACTACTCCACCTGTGGGGAAGTGTAGTGTGGTGTGATGGCAGTGACCAGAGTCTGGTTGCAATAAACTAAAGCTTGTATTGAGCAGAATCTCAAATGTTACAAACACCTAGCGAGAGACCGACAGGGAAATAACTCACAGTCCAATGTAAGCAAGAACATGGCTGAGGAGAGGCCAACAGTGTTTCAGAGGTTGAAGTGCGGCCTGGCTGGTCAGGTCCCAATCAGGGAGGCTTCTCTATAGGGAGAGTCCTTAGCCTGTTCCTTCTATGTCAGGAACCTCTCTACCACTAGTTATTTTCCCTAACAAGCAGCCTGTTCCTACACTAGCCACCTCACAGAATGCGCACCAAAACCCGGAGGAAAGGATTTATTAGACCCTGCTGACCCAAGATGGCACCAAGTATCACATGGCTGCAACATAAGCAACCTGAACGCAGCTTTGTTGACCCAGGAAACCATAGAGAACCAATTCCCCTTGACTCTTTCCAGGCTGTGGTACTGCTAAAGTCTAGCACCACCTACAGTGGAGAAAACAGACTGCAACTGCCTACATGCCCAAGTCAATACATGTGGTTAGGACATCTTATAATATAAGACATCCAAAAGCAAAAACATATGAAGTGTCAACTTCTGCTCTGCCATTATCCCTTCTGATTTTTAGGCTGCAGGGTGTGTTAGAAAGCTTCTCATTACTTGCATTTCACATATGTTACTATAGGTTTAATATACGTTTTTATGCTCCCACAATTCCCATAGACCTGTAGATTCTGCTTCCTCAAAAAGACTACTAAAAAAAGTTGAGAAGTTAACACAGGAATAGTGCCCTATCACCAGGGTCAGGGGGAGGAACAGTGTCCCATCCTTGGTGTTGAAGGAATAGTGTCCAATCATTGTCAAGAATTATGTCCCACTGTTGGTATCAGTGGGAGAAATGGTGCCTTAAGGGCTGGATAAAAAGATATTACAGGGCCACATCCAGCCTGCACTGGAGTTTAATGCTTTATAGCAACAAAATTTACAGCATTGGCCCCATTACAGAACTCTGGGGAACACCATTTACAACATTGGACCAGTTAGAGAACGAGTCATCAGTTTCTTGTAACCATTCATGCAACCAGTTTCCTATCCATGTACAGATTCATGAACTCCAACAGGTCTCATTTTATAGATTAAAGGTTTAAGTGGTACAGTATCAAATGCTTTAGTAAAATCTAGATAAACTACATACTATACCATGTTGTACTTTATGCAATTGGAAATAAAATCAGATATTCTTCTAATACCTATGGATGTGGCATTTATCTTCCAGGAGTAGGAGACTCTTTCCTGTGAGCATACGCATTTCACTGAGTCTGCATCAACCGGTTCTGCTGCATAGTCACCTGAAGATTGTAACTGGACACGTACCTGGGAAAACACGGTGAAGAAAAGTCAACACTCCTGTTTGGAGAAAACCCAAGACAGCCCTTGTCTTTAAGGGATTTGTAAGTCCATTCTTGCCTACCGAGGACATGATTTTATTTTTTTAATCTCAAAATTGATTGTATTTTTTTTTTTTAAAGGGTCTATGACTAAGACTTGCGATAATTTTTTTTCGTTTGTTAAAACAAGTAAACATGAGAACAATCTGTAGTTTCTCTTCTAGATTTTAATTGTGCTTGTGATAGAACAAACATTCATGCTGAGATCACATGCCTAAAGAACCAACCAAAAATAGAAAAAGGCAGCCAGTGGTCACCTGGGCACATTTGTCCATGTAGTTAGCGACAGAACCCACTAGACGCATGATTTCTCCACGGACAATGGAATCTGGAAGAGAGACGTCTACAAACATCTTCTGGAAAGAAGTGAAATTGGCTGGGTATTTGGTCATGCCGAAACCAGTCCCATTGGAGAGACACACCACATCACTTTTCCACTTGGTGATGGTTCCTGGGACCTCAACTGAAATGGCACCACTTTCCCTGAAAATTGGAATAAAAAAAAAAATTAAAAATATACAAGTTTTGCTGTATGTAGCAGACTTGTCATCTGGTTTTTAACAAAATGGGTGGGGGGAGGGGGCAACCTGGTAAAGTATTTATATTGGTCTGTCCTGTCCTGATATTTACACTGCTTTGCATCATGCAGCCTGGTCTGAAGGGGTAGAGGGATTTCTCTGCCACAGTTCACCAACAGATCCCCACAATCCCCCAAAATGTAGGTGTCAGTTTACATTATACGCAGCTTGAGATCTTGAGGGGGGATTAAATTAAACTGGCCAATCTGCAGTGCTATTACTGCAGCCAAGATCACAACCAGCCAATGGCAAGTGCCAGTCATGTGGCCAGGCACTGTGCACACTGAAGCAGCATATTCTGTAGAAAAAGAAAACATTTAAATGACTAGAATGTGTGTAGAATTTAAAGCAGAATTTAATCAGAGGCAAACCTTAAAATAAATTTCAGGGACCCCAATATAAAGCTCATGATCATAAGGTTGTAAATCTCCAAACTATAAGATGAGGACGCCGCAAACCCCAATGGTCTGCTGAAGTGCCCCATGACTCCAGTGGTCTGCTAAAGTGCCTTGTGGCCCCAGTGGTCTTCAGTAAAGGCATCCCATGACACTGATGTACAACATGGTCAGGTAAAAGGCTATTCATTAGATGAGCATCTGATGAGCTGCCACTGATTAACGGCAACATTTACACTTGAGTCTGCAATGATCAAAATAGAAGAATCTCAGAATGGCTGATGCAACTTGATGTCAAACTCACCCCACAAATGTGGTCCCAAAATACCACACTTCTGGAAAATATGTCCGCACTGTTGTCTCTGGGGCTCCAACATTTGCTAGAAAAAAAAAAAAATTCAGTATTTGCATAAAATTTGTTTGCTGTATAAAAACCCATTTGGAATCAAAAAGCAACAGTTCTGTGCTTAACAAAGGATGAAGCTTTGGTGGTGTCCAGACCATGTGAAAAATGTTAATGTTCCCTCAACTTTTCCTAAGATATATCTATATTCCTCCCAACCATTTCAGATTCTGTTGTATTGTCCTGGGATTTTAACAAAGTCCTGGCCTCCTGAAGATCCAGACCATGTCAAGGAATGCCAATCCACTAAAAAGGGATCTTGTGGGCAGCAGTGGAGAAGAAGATTGTCCCCTTCGGGGCACAGCCTTGCTTAGGGAGGATTACATGGTGGGGGAAATGTGTAGAGCAGGTGTATAAAACTTCAATTTACTGCAGGGCTGTACATGACTTCAAAAATTCTGGGGTGTCAGTGAGCAGCAGCAAGATGGGGCAATAACTGCTGCCTGTTGAATTTTTCTGTATTGCAACTTTTGGACAGAAGGACCTGCAGATTGAGGACCCCCTTCCAGGTCCAGCAAGTGTAGTGTCACTTCTCAAGGACAGTGTGTTCCCCATTCCACACCACCTTATTCTGTACTGTGTTGGGTGTTCCCTATTCCATACCACCCCATTGTACCCTGCACTGTGCATTCCACACCACCTCATTTTGTACTCTGCTGTGTATTGCCCATTTTAAATCTCCTAATTCTGTACTGTATGTTCCTATGCCACACCACCTCATTCTGTACTCTGCCCTCTCATTCAGTGCATTCCCTTTTCCACACCACTTCATTCTGTACTCTACACAATGGGGTTGATTTACTAACACAGGAGTGTGCAAAATCTGGTGCAGCTGTGCATGGGAGCCAACCATCTTCCAGGTTGTCAGATTGTGAACTCCAGTTTTATTAAATCAACCCCAATGTGCCTGCTATTACCTCATTCCATGCTGTGTGTTCTTTATTCCACACTTCATTCTGTACTCTGTTGTGCACATCCAAGGTTTTTGTGTGTTTTTTCCTCCCGCTGACTGATGACATTTGCATTCTGTATCTTGTGCTGTGTGCGAGTCACTTCTGAGCTCTGCATTCTATAAGTTATTCTATAAGTTATGCTGTACATTACATACAGTCAGGTCCATAAATATTGGGACATAAACACAACTCTAACATTTTTGGCTCTATACACCACCACAATGGATTTGAAATGAAACGAACAAGATGAGCTTTAACTGCAGACTGTCAGCTTTAATTTGAGGGTATTTACATCCAAATCAGGTGAACGGTGTAGGAATTACAACAGTTTGCATATGTGCCGCCCACTTGTTAAGGGACCAAAAGTAATGGGACAATTGGCTTCTCAGCTGTTCCATGGCCAGGTGTGTGTTATTCCCTCATTATCCCAATTACAATGAGCAGATAAAAAGGTTCACAGTTTATTTCAAGTGTGCTTTTTGCATTTGGAATCTGTTGCTGTCAACTCTCGATGAGATCCAAAAGAGCTGTCACTATCAGTGAAGCAAGCCATCATTAGGCTGAAACAAACAAAACAAACCCATCAGAGAGATAGCAAAAACATTAGGTGTGGCCAAAACAACTGTTTGGAACATTCTTAAAAAGAAGGAACGCACCGGTGAGCTCAGCAACACCAAAAAACCCGGAAGACCACAGAAAACTGGTGGATGACCGAAGAATTCTTTCCCTGGTGAAGAAAAACACCCTTCACAACAGTTGGCCAGATCAAGAACACTCCCCAGGAGGTAGGTGTATGTATTCACTCTAGTGAAGTCTTCTCTTGATTGGTGACTTTGACACACAGAGGGTTCACCACAAGATGGAAACCATTGGTGAGCCTCAAAAACAGGAAGGCCAGATTAGAGTTTGCCAAACGACATGTAAAAAAGCCTTCACAGTTCTGGAACAACATCCTATGGACAGATGAGACCAAGATCAACTTGTACCAGAGTGATGGGAAGAGAAGAGTATGGAGAAGGAAAGGAACTGCTCATGATCCTAAGCATACCACCTCATCAGTGATCATGGTGGTGGTAGTGTCATGACGTGGGCATGTATGGCTGCCAATGGAACTGCTTCTCTTGTATTTATTGATGATGTGACTGCTGACAAAAGCAGCCGGATGAATTCTGAAGTGTTTCGGGAATATTATCTGCTCATATTCAGCCAAATGCTTCACAACTCATTGGACGCTTCACAGTGCAGATGGACAATGACCCAAAGCAGACTGCAAAAGCAAACAAAGAGTTTAAGGGAAAGAAGTGGAATGTTATGCAATCGCCAAGTCAATCACCTGACCTGAATCCGATTGAGCATGCATTTCACTTGAAGACAAAACTGAAGGGAAAATGCCCCAAGAACAAGCAGGAACTGAAGACAGTTGCAGTAGAGGCCTGGCAGAGCATCACCAGGGATGAAACCCAGCGTCTGGTGATGTCTATGCGTTCCAGACTTCAGGCTGTAATTGACTGCAAAGGATTTGCAACCAAGTATTAAAAAATGAAAGTTTGATTTAAGATTATTCCGTCCCATTACTTTTGGTCTCTTAACAAGTGGGATGCACATATGCAAACTGTTGTAATTCCTACACCGTTCACCTGATTTGGATGTAAATACCCTCAAATTAAAGCCGACAGTCTGCAGTTAAAGCACATCTTGTTAGTTTCATTTCAAATCCATTGTGGTGGTGTACAGAGCCAAAAATGTTAGAATTGTGTCGATGTCACAATATTTATGGACCTGACTGTACATTCTGACTGCTGTGCTGTATACACAGATTCAGGTTAAATAGCCCTGATCACTGTAATTTACACCGTACATCACCAACCCCAGCAGTTATGAGTCTGAAAGAAAGTTTTAATTAAAAAAATAGGCATGTTCTGCATAATAAAAAAAGGGCCAGTTAACCTAATTTGTTAGAAGAGTTTCTACATGCACATTTACACACTTTGATGTGTTCCGGTGCATGTTTTCCCTTCTTTATCATAATTCACATATTGTGCATTTGGTGCGTTCCCATGTTGCATTTTTTTTCTGTATGGTACATTTTCAATTTTTGTAAGACTACACTGCAATGGTGTGAACTAGCACCATTGGAATACAAGGAAAAGTCTGCATGTCTTTTCTGCAGATTAAAAATGCATGAGACTGCATCTGATGCGAGTCAGCCCTAAGGTAGAATCAGACAGCATGCTAGTTGTCCAACTAGATTTTCTGCAGAGAAAGGCATGTGTAAGGAAAAGGCTTGCATGTCTGTAAGACTTTTGTGCCACTGCAATTAAGATATTGGATTGTGGCATACGAGTAGGCTTGGGCACTATTCAGTGTAATTTACCTTCGCCCCCTTCTCCCTGGAATATCCCTTATTTCAAAGTTTAAAAGTGGGGGGGGGGGGTTTAAAAAACCCCACACAACTATGTTGCCATTTAGAATAAGTTACACGTTAGCCCTGCCACCTGGCAGTACTAGGGTCATTTGTTTGAATCCAAACCACAGCACCACCTGTCTGGCATTTGCATGTTCTCCCTGTGCCTGCGTGGGTTTCCGCCAGGTACTCCAGTTTCCTCCCAGAGGCCTACTTGAAGAATTTAGTTTGCAGAGTATCTTCAGTTCATTTTGCGCTACTTCTGGACACGTTATTGGGAGAGACTGAGAAAATGGTACACAGTTGAGCTGAAGTTTGCATACCCTGGCAGAAATTGTGAAATTTTGGCATTTATACTGAAAATATGACTGATCCTGCCAAAGACTGTTTGTCTTATTTAGGGATAATGATCATATGAAACCATTTCATCACAGTGGTTAGGCGCCTTTACTAACAAATATCACCCAAATGGCCCCGATCAAAAAAAGTTTCCATCCCCTGGAATGTTTGGCCTTGGTACAGACACAAGTGATACACACAGGTTAAATAGCAAATTAAAAAAAAGGTTAGATTTTCCAGAACTGTGGCTTTTTGAATTGAAATTTGTTAGTGTATAAATAGTCAATGAGTTTGTTAGCTCTCACATGATGTACTGAGCAGGCTAGATACTGAGCCATGGAGAGCAAAAAAACAAAAAAAAACAAAAAAAAAACAAAAAAAAAAAAACGCTATATAAAAAAATTTGAAGAGGAAAAACTTGTAGGTTTATGGCAATATCAGCTTCCTAAATAAAAGTTTTTACTTGATAGACATTACTCTGGTCTCCCATGACCACATTAAAAAAACCACAATGTGTCACAGTAAACATTTACCCATTATAGTAGTAGTTGCCGTTTCCCTAGCGGCTGAAATGTCTTCAGCATTCACCAGACCAGAAAATGATGGCCGTGCAAACGAAAAGACTGGGGGTCCATTAAATCCAATAAAGGGTTGTGAGCACAATTGTGCCTGCTGGAAGGGCGTACCAGTGATTACATGCATACCGATATCCTGAAAAAAGGGACAGAAATGTGAGGAAAAAGCAAACACACACTTCTAATAAAACACATCTACACATATAGACACCCCTAGGCTGCCTTTGCTGACGACCTGGAAATGCTAGCTGCCTGGATCTTCCCGCTGATCAAATAGTGATTTTAGTCCTAGATCTGGCATGCAAAAAGAATTCTAACTGAATACTTTTCAGTAACTAATTCAGGACAAAAAAAAAAAAAAAAAAAATTACATACCACACAACCTAGCAATTTTCTATTTTGGGCTTTGTCCAAAAGGTTAAATTTATCCTTTTACAGCAGAACCAAAGTTTTTTTGAAGGGGGAAAAAAACCCCCACACACACACGGCTTTACAAAATGTGCAAGTTATTTTTGTCCAAAAAGGAGTCTGTAAAGCATTGCACCAGCAATCAGCAGAGCGCCGATGACATGCTGGTCTCTTGCAGATGTCAGAGAAGATCTGCTTGCGGTACGGGATGTACAAGCAAGTCTGACAGGAAGCTTCAATGAACTGGAGCACTGTGGTCGATCATTGAAAAACTACAAGTCGACAGCCACCAAGGCTGCCAGGACTTGTACGTACTCATTCACAGAACACTTCATGAGTGACACGGCCATGTGAGCAGAGCCCCGCGGTTTTCAAATCTGACAGAACGTATGGGGAAACGTCTCCCCGTACTATCTGCCAGAGGGAGGGGGGGTTGGGGGGAAGACAGGTACGACTGTCGACGACTATAGGAACAGGTTACATGTTCCACCCTAAACACCTTTTGGAACAGGTAGCTAGAATATATATATATATTAAGAACCCCACATGACAAGTGCAGCTTTATTCAAGGATGATAAATGTACTTTTTGCAGTAAAAAAAAAAAGTGCATTTATTGTCTAGATATAGTGACAGGAAGACTCCATGAACTACCAGAGCGCTCCACTGCACCATACTAGTTCATTGAGAAATACATGCCGACAGCCGCCAAGTCGGTCAGGACTTGTAGTTTCTCATTCACAAAACACTTTTTTACATTTTTTGACAGCTAGCAAGGGGAGAGAAGAGCCCTTATTGTCAAAGTGGGGGCTGGTGCATTCATAACACGTTACATCCTGAATATAAAGTGTAAAATGTTATGAAAGGAGAACTTCTATACTTTAAGGACTTGACTGCCTGCTCACCAAAGCAATATACTTTTAGTACTATCCAAGATCTTGTACGTAAATTGTGGAAAAATCAATATAACAAAAAGGTCCTTGGGAGTATAGCCCCCCCCCCCCCCTTTCCAGACACTGCAGCTCAGAATGAGAGGGTTTCAGCAACCATGCTGTTTCAGGGAGCAGTGAGCAGGACTGGGTGTTACAAGGTGCCGATTGCCATTGCTGAGTCACAAGGCTGTAGCTTGTCAAAGCCGATTGCTTGTACTACAGTATGCGGAGAAGAGGTTATAAGGGGCATGGCAGTCACCATCTACCTGGGCAACGCTGCTCTAAATTCAGGAGTAGTGCAGCATTGTTGCCACCCTATTACAGGAAGCTGCGTTAGACCTCACTGGCAGATCAGCAGGCATTTGTGGGACTTTTGCAAGGGACCAAAAGAAAACCAAGTGTAGATGCCCTTATAATCAAGTGTTCTAGAATTGCCGTTGCCTATTAAAAAAATGTGCTGCATCAAGTGAATGTATGCTAGGCATGGTGTAGTTAACATTTTGGGTATTTTTTGCCTTACAGATCAAACTTTTCCCCTGGAAGGTCAGAGCCATATTTGCTCAGGCATCATCGAAGGTCACCTTTTACTAGGACATGTAAATACTGGTGCCTCTGCAGTCCTTGGCGGAGTTAACAAAAAGCTCTAAAAGGCTGCAGTAGAGGCTGGGAGGTGTTTCAGTTTGTGACTTGCTGCTTACATTGTATAGTTGGCATGATCACTGGCAACCAAGTAAAGGCTTCCTTCTGCCTGGAGCAGGCAACCAAGTATGAATTAGCAAAACTGATAGTTTTTTCCTGTAACAAACTGCCTTGAAGTCAATGTACAAGTCGATATTACAGCCCCGATAATGATCAGCAGGCTTCTCCCCCCCGACAAATTTATTAATATAAATATAATGTAGCAGTCTCCTAGATAGCTCCTACCTAGAAATCAAACGCTAGCCAAGTAGCAGCCCAGGTGTAATAGCCCTGACCAAAATTTACCCCGACTGAAGCTCTGCAGACTAGCTCTCTGAAACTTCCCCCTACTCTAAAATTTTGAATATTCTAGAAGCAGTGGAAGGGAGAGAGGAGTGGCTGGTCTGCACTTTCAAGGGATCCTAGCCAATCCCCAACATGAGGCTTGGCAAGGAGCCAAGACAGCCCTTAAGAGTGTTTGAGCCTGGGGGAGGGTTTGGGTGGAAGATGGAGAGCAGGAGCCAGGGAGGGGGCCCACCTACAGGCAGAGGATGTTCAGGACCTCCCCAACCTCCAGAGAGGACCACATGTGTAGCCAAGAAGGAGCTGCCCAGCTAGAAGCCCTGAGAGCAGCCACTGACCTATCTGCTCACATACCGAGGACCGATTAGGCATACATCCCCTGCGCCGGTAAGGGGAAGGAAAAGTGGGCTAGTGGGAAACTGTATTAACTTTCTGCCTGTCTTACCCTTTTAAATGACAGGCACTGGGTCCCCTATCCAGGGTTTCACCCAGTAGTGTTGGATAAAGGAGCATCTGGGGTGCACTAGGAGATGTTGGCTAGCTCTCCAAGAAGGATCTGTTCTGCTGTTAGATTTGTACATAGTTCCATACGTTGTCCTCAGTTTCCCATTCCTTGGGAATCCCTTACACCCCTTACCCCATCCAAGTTACAATCTGCTAATAAAAGCCAAAAAAAAAAACCAAGCTCAATGACTGGTTGTCTCCTGGATGAAAGTCGGAATAGAAAAGTGTTGCCTGGTTGTGCAGGACTATGGGGGAACCCAAAACTGCGACAATACCCTAAGGGGGTAGTGCTACAACAATTAAACACAACATGCTCCCCACCCCCCCCCCCCCATCTAAAATTTAGAGTTGATACACAGTATATGTTCTATCATGACATTCTGCTTTTGAGGGAACAGGTTTTTGGACCATGAGCGTTGAATACTTACACGATAAACCTTACTGACGTCTTTTTCCCCTGGGAAGTTAACAGGCTCAAAGTAGGTACCATTAACAAGAATCTGTTTTTTAGCATCAATACAGGGAGGCTGAGGAGGCTCCACATTGAATCCTGCTGCATAGTATCCACTCAGGCTGGTATACTGAAGAGAGTTGTATACCTGTAATATACAATGAGATTGAATTACATGAAGTAATATGTATAGCCAAATCTATATTTTGTTTTGAAAAGTAGGAAGAAGAGTAAAAAAAAAAAATCCAGTTTTTATATAATTCTATTGGGGAGATTTTCCTTTAATTCCTGCCCTGGAGATGTCATAGGGGGTGTAGTGCCCTCAAGTTAGGTTGACAGGCTAAACATTTAGTTTGTCTTCACTGCAGTGAGTAGAGCAGTAATCTATTGGTGTTCTCTTTAGAGTTTCCTAGGCTGGGTGTTTGATTTCTTACAACTGCTTCTGGAAGAAGCTTCCAGAATATAGGACAGGGAGAGTCAAATGACCAGTATGAATATTTATTATGATTCAACCAATCCCTGAAAGGAGACATTCAGAAGGTAGCTTTGGAGGTGATAAATGTTTTGGGGGACCTTGCTAGAGTGTTCCTTTTACAGTGAGGGTCAGTTTTCTTGGGGCTACTGCCCCTGGAGGCAGCTTTGCAGAGTCAAGGATTGCAGTCTGGGCCTAAGTAGGAGTTAGACTGAAGGCCTGGAGAATATTGATAAAAGACTTGCTACACTCTGGGCAAAAAAAAAAAGTTCAGCACAGCCATTCGTTGATCTGTTCATTTCTGGCACCAACAACCAGTCCACATAGGTTTTCAGAAAAGGCCTCAAGTCGTACTAGCCTTAGCTGCCACCACTTAAGCTGAGGGGTATAAAAGCATTAAAATGGTATCACATGCTAGTACCAAGAGCACGACTCCAGCTGAGAGCCGCTTTTCAAAAACACGTACAAGGTCAACTCCTCAACCCCATTGGTATCTTACCATAGCAGCAGAAAAGGTTTCCCCTACATCAAGAAGCAGGAGGCTGGAATCGAGGATACGGATGAGGCAGGAAGAAGCTGATGTGGTTTCCACTTGCAAGTCAACAAGGGAGCCGGGAGTTCCCATTTCGGAAGAGAAGTTGGCAAAAACCTAGAGAAGAGCAATTAAAATGGTTTGAGGGCATATTATACAGGGTTTTTTTTTTTACGGCCATCATTGGCTGTTGACAATATGGTTCCCCAGATAAAATATTTCCAAGGATTGATTTTTTTTTTTTTGAGACTGTTTTGAAAGAGGTGTGAATGAGCCTTCATAACAGCAGTTTTACCATCATACCAAGTACTTTGGTTTCATGACTTAGAAGTGCTGTAAATAAGTGTTTGCATCTTGTATCTATACAGTGATAAGGAAATTTCTAACAGTATTGAAGCCAGTCGAAGACAAGCATTTAAGCTACAGGTAGCTCCACACGAGGGAAAGGAGGCATGGGCACAAACAAAATTTAGGTACCCAAGAGGATGAAATATGGTCCATTGCAAGGATGTAACCCTATCAAATGCCCACACAATAGTAATTTTTTTTACAACACAACCCACCATACTATTAAAAAAGGAGAGAGACTAGATTGGACACCTATAAAGACCCAGACTAAGGACAATTCACACTTATGCATTTTGATGCAGCAAAATGCAACAGTTTTTCTGCAGGAAAATGGACATCACATAGAAAGCCCATTATTTCCAATTTGGCTGGTTCGGGTCTAGGTTTACTTCTATAGTGAAGTGTGAAAAAAATGGAAAATATATTCATAACTTACACGTGTTACAGTATGCTGCATGCACATGGAACAGGGTAAATCCAACCCAATGTAAAAGATGCACACGCTACAACCAATGAAATACTTAGGTTCCCTGCTATTTTGAAAGCTATGTGCAGTCCAGTCCCTGATGCACATCCATGCCACTGGGCACAGATTAAGGAAGAGCTGAAGAAGTCCATCTGGGTCACATGAAAAAGCTGCTATCAACCATGCACATTAATTCTTTGAGGCTAGATCTATATATTCTCTACACAGGTGTATTATATACCTTGTTTTTGAAACATTTCTCCAAATTGAGATTAATGGCATCTCCCACTATCTCATCCTGCAGCATGTACTGTACGGTATATTGAACAATAGGGACATGATTAGGACAAGCCTCATAGGTTAGGTTAAATTCTCCTTGATGAGCTGAAATGAGAAGAAACATAATTAGCTGGGTTTACGTAACAGGTCATACAGACATACAATGGTGGAACAAGATCTATTTGGCACCACACATGACATCCAGGAATATTCATTAAAAGGAAGCCTGAACAAAAAAAAAAAAAACCCACATTTCCTGACTTACTGTAAGGTCAGTTTATATCTTCACTGTATGTGCCCCCAGCTCACACCATAGTTGGGCCAGTTTTTATATGAATTGGTAATTTCTTGATTTGAAAGTGTTCTTGTCCCAACCATTTAAAATTTATTTCTACCTGCAGGTCAATAGCAGTCAGGCAGGGTCTACAGGAGCAATATTTTCTGGGTGAGAAATTAACCACTTTACCTCCAGAAGGTTTTACCCCCTTCATGACCAGGGCATTATTCAGCACTGTGCTACTTTACAATTGCTTGGTCATGCAACACTGTACCCAAATGAAATTTATAGCATTTTTGCACACAAATAGAGCTCTTTTGATGGTTTGTTTACCACTGGGTTTTTTATTTCATTATAGAAACAAAAAAGTACCACAAATTTGAGAATTATATTTTCTACATCTTTGGTAAAAAAACAAAAATCCCAGAATACATTTTGGCCTAAAGTTAGGAAATTTGATGGCTTTTTTTCCTTTAAGTGCATATAAATTGGTTTGTGTGACAGAAAATTATAGCATCTACAAACTATGGTACACACACACACACACTGGAATTTACGCAGCTATAGATGCTATACTGGTAATGGGGGTGGTCAGCAACTTGAATTGGGGTTGAGATAGTGTCCCTTCCAGTCAGTGCCAGATTGCCCCCCCAAACTGAGTGGCACTAATAGTTATCAGATATAATACTGTACTAAAGGACACTAGCTGGGAAGGGGTTAAGATCAGAGCACAATCAAGAGGGCCAACGGTGTGCCTGACAAGTGTGTTGCTTTTATTTACAGATCTGGCAATTTTTTTTCTCCCTGCTTTTCAGGTAGAAGAAATGGCCAGATTGCAGTGCTGTTCTGTGTACAGTACCATGAGTTTGTAAACACAGAACTGTGCTTTCATCCATTTACTTGAGATGGCTGCAGGAACCAGCACCTGGATTGTTCATGGATAGGAGTGGGTCTTGAATGGCACTATGGATCAGGGTATGCCTTTGCAATAATATTCTCAGCATACATATTAACATTTGTTTGTGTAGAGCTTTCTTTATTAGAAAGTATATTTGAAAAACTGGGTACCATCCCCTGTAATTTAAAAAGCTATTCTCCCCAATGAAAGATCACGTGGACTAGCCATGAACTATACAAGAGGCATTTTCCCCTGAGTAGGTTACCCCAACATTTCATAGTCCTGATGTGAGTCTATGTACTTGTTATATACAGTATCCTGTTCTTTGCATTGCTTAGGAGTTGCTGAGTATTTACTCTCCACAACCACCTCTTAACCTGAATAGGTTGTTTTACAAAAGTAAGGGTTCACATATCCTTTAAGGCACAAGTCCACTTTTGGAACAGGTTACATGTTCCACCCATATTTAAAAAGGTGGAACATCTTACAGCTCTTGCTTCCTCTCCCTCCAAGAGGCAGCAGGATAGGGATGGATCACCACACACTTTCCACTTTACAGTCAGCCATTGCGGCTGATGGCTTTTAGTTCTCAATGGACTGCAAGGGCACTGGTGAGTGTTCTCGTAGTCTTGATTCTTCCAAGCCATTCAGTAACTGCTTACCTGTACAAGGTACAGGCAGACAGCTTACCGAGTGTCTGCAGGATCCAGGCATTGCACCCGCAATCTGCTGAACATGGGCACAATGCCTTATAGGCCAATGTAAAAACATAACTGCACCTACCTGGAAAATGATGCACATTTATCTTTTGCAAAAGGGGAACTTCTAATGATCAGATTAAAGTATGTTTGGACATGGAGATCACAAAAATGTGATCAACTTGCTGTACATGGAATTTGAGAGAATGGTGCTATACAGTAAATAGCTTGGCGAGTGTATTGGACAAGGGTGAAGACGGCTGACATTCTGAACTTACATTGTGAAACGTCTACGGAATATTCACCGGCCTTCACAATCTTCGCTTTTGCCATGGCCTGCAACACAAGAGTAAAAAGTGAGAAGGCTAGTGGGCTATAGAATTGCCAATTGCACTTAGCCACCAATTAAAAGTATTTCAATAGTTCAGAAATTGATTTATTCACAAAGCTGAAATACAGGCATTTGCAGTTAAATTTACAGCCATTGCCAATTTGCTCTGTAAAAAAAAAAAAAAGTTCCAGCTTAGTACATGCACACTTGCATTACAAATTACAAAATAAGTCTGGTTGAATTTGACTCCTTGCTGTCCAGGATACTATACTAGAATTTATTGTAGTAAGGTGCAGAATGCTACAGAATTAAGTGGGGGAATGCAATTAAAATGTGCTAAAAAGGTTTGGATTATGTACTGTTCTCCTGGAGCTTCAGTGTCGGATCTTAGAGCTCCATGAAAGAGCCAGGGTTTGTGTTAGACAGAACCCCAACCTGGAACCCGAGACTTTATGGCAGGATCTACCCCAACAGTCATTGATACACATTGAGTTCTAGGTGTAACTGGCAATATTTTCTTTTAGTTGTGCCAAGTGCCCAAAGTCAACAGTGTGCAGCTGAAAATCCAAACCCCCCGGGTACAAAATATTTTCCTCCATGTCCTCACCATGTAGACAAATTTGACAGTGGTTTCTCCTGCAGCCAGAGCATTTTCACCAAATATATACTGGACCCGGATGCTGTAATTTCTACCACATTGCAGATCTTCTGTGGGGCCCTGCAGTTGCACAAAGCTTCCGGTGCGAGAGAAGAACCGCCCCACAGATCGGTAATCGTTGGAGTAAGTAGGCACAATCCAGTTGCCATCATTGCATTGTTCTTGGTTCTTGTAAATCAGCTGTTGAGTAACAAACCAAACGAAAAAAAAAAAAATTATTCCAATACACTTTAGACAAAACTAGAACTTATTAGTACAACCTATTCATCTTTGTCACTCAAAATTGCCAGTATTTCTACAGCACCAACCTAGTATTTAGGTTCTTTAAAGTCTGATGCCATTTTTTTAAAAGGTTATGAGTAGAACATGCACAGGCAGGTACCCAATATGCCATTGGAGTCCTGCATTTAAGAACTACTATTCAGTGATGTAAGGGTTAATCACTGTGGTTTCACTACCATTTGGCCTGTACTGCTTCCCGTAGCAGGAGTAAGAGAGAAGGGGGTTGGGCCAGTAGGTGGGTATTGGTCATGCAAATGAAAAAAGATGCAGAGTTGCACCTAGTGGGGTTACCTCTTGGCAGGACCCTGAACCCACCGATATATCAAGCCCAGGAGTAACGCAAGATGGCCACTGGTGCCAGAAGCAGTGGCGTGACATCAGCCCCTTGAAGATGTGCATGCAAAGGAAGCCAGTTGGGAGGAGCTACATGCCATCATCATGCCTCTGCAGCTGGGGCTGGCTTCCATCTTGCATTTCTCCTAGGCTTGCTACATCAGTGGCGCTGGTGGCCCCCTGTGAGTGGAGGATTACAATTTGGATGGATTCCCATACTTTGATGCCCTGTGTGCTAAAAATTCTGTCCACTGCCTTCCTCATGCAGCTTAAAATAGCTAGTGAGCGTACAAAGGTGGTGGTTTGAAGCAACACATGGCGATATATTTGGACCATTGACAGGACCGGTGCTTCCACTAGCCAAACTAGGAGGCTGCCTAGGGCGCACTGCCACTTAAAGATGCTGCCACATCATGAATAATCATCCGAGAGGGGTGGCAGAAAGGAGAGGAAGATGCCCTGTGTCTGGGACCAATGTGGCAGCTGAGCTGCCACTCCTTCCAGTGTTCCTCAGACTCTGTTTCTTACAGCAAGCTGGTTGGTGGCTTGTGATCAATTTTGAGTTTCAGGCCTTCTCTTCCCATTCAACAGCAAAGGCGGAGCCCTGCAAGGAATGTAATGTCTGACTGAGGTCTTATGTCAGTGTGAACCAGCCGGCCATCCACTGCTTATGCAATGTGTCAGTGAGTGACATCACCACAATCCCAAAGCCTGCTCTTCTAGTGCCTGCTGATCTGTGTGTTGGTGGTGGTGTGTTGTGTCAGATCAGTCACTGTGTGGGATTGCCCAGTTCAGGTGTTGTGTGGGGGGCTTGGCTGTGCCATCACAGCATTTTATCTCCCCACACTGCCTGGGGAATTCCAGCCTGGGATCTGTCAGTGTGGATCCATCCTCCACTCACTGCAATGTCACCCTGCCAGCCACAGAGTGTCCGTGACACTGATTTGGTCTTTAATATTGGTGCTGGTGGCATCTTTTGTTTGACCTTTCATATAAAGAAATAACCAACAGAAATTTGTCTAAGTACTGTATATTTACACTTTGAATATAACAATCTTATCAAAACTATTCTTGATCACTTCATGCATTTGTGAAAACAAAAGTGCAGCATCTATTTTGGGGAGGGTAGGAGAGAAAAGAAACTAGTGTTTGGAACTATGGTCTTACAGTGCAGGGGTCCTTGCGTTCCTATTAGGGACCCTAACTAAATGCAGCTTGTATTTGCACTCAGTTAGTGTAGGGTCCTTTAAATGGTAGTGTTACCTACAGAGCAGAAGACATGATGATTAGTTGGCTTCTGACCAATTATGTGCAATGCATGCCTGTAGTACTTGTGATAGAATGTTAAAATCTACCCAACAGTTACACAGTACCTGAAATGTTGCAGAATGTTTTGGTGATACATAAATGAACTAAACATCTTAGCTATCCATTCTGATGTAGCCATACAGTACAATATCCACTCACCTGAAAGTTGACATTTGAAGTGGCAAAGGTTGAGGTATCAACTTCATATTGTGCTCTGCCATTCTCGTCCGATGTCAGGTTCTTAACTGTTATTCCATCCACTTGTATTTGGACCACCTGGCCACTCTCAGGCTGCCCCAGTGCATTCTCAACAATAACCTTTAACAAAGGAAAAGGTCAACATATGCATGCTTTACAATATCTCTTTAGTGAAAAGATTCCTTGCACAGGTTTCAAAAAAATAAATAAAAATGTATAATGCCATAAACCCCCCTTCAAGCTCCTCTGGTTTGCCATGAGCCCCTCATACTTGTTACGGATTCATGTGTGAGTGATCACAACATGGATAACTCAAAAGCCCATTCTCTCATCCATTCCTGCTTTAATGAGGGTCAGCTAAGACTGATGGAACAACTGTTGAACAAACTGAGTTAAGGCAGTGCATTAACATAATGATAGATTGCTAGCTTAGATATCAATTGGAATACTGTTCAGGCAAAAGTAGAGATCAGTCCTCAGACTTGGGCCATCTGCATAGCCTTCTAGTCAAAGCATAATCTTCTAATCAAGGCTTGGCCCATCTTGCTGGTTGGGCAAACTGACATACATAACTGGAATACTGTTCCATCAAAAATATAGATTGGTCCTCAAATTTTCAAAGCTGTATCATAGGCTCTGACCCTCTACAGATAGAAAGTTGGATTCCGACTTGGGCAGGGCGTAATGGTCAACACACACCTTTTAACTTACACAAAAAAAAAAAAAAAAAAAAAAAAAAAAGTGGGCCAGCCATTGTTGACTTCAAGAAGTCAATATCAATGGGTTTAGAAAGTGGATCAGCATGTCAGTCAATTAGTCAGCAATGGAAGCAGCCATCTTGTTCTAGACTCAAAGCATGCAAGTTCTTGGAGTTTATATTGAACAAAGTAAAAATTTATAGAGTATTGCAGCTGTACTGGCCACTAGTAGATCAACTTTTTTTTTTATTGTGTATTGTCATCGCAAAGTTCTACAGCTACTCACCCCTAAAGGATAAGGAATTCCTTTTTTGAAATATGGAAGCATAACCTTAGAGTCAAATCGAGCTCGGCCCAACTGGCTGGTGATAGAGATGGTTTTGGTTTCAGTTGCTTGGACATCTGTCATAGAACACAATACAAATACTTATGGTTCTGTACAAGCATCAGGAAGGATTGTAGCACGTTAGTCACATCTTATGCAGCCCAGTTATGTTAAATATAGTGAAACCACTTGGGTTTCCCTACTGACCAGCCTTGAAGGGCAGTAGGGGAACTGTGGCCAATGTGCAGAAGCCCCTTAGAGATAAAACCGTGCAGTAGCACCCCCACCCACTTTTCCCAATCTCATTTGTAGACAGGGTTGTGGATGAGAGGATATTTCCTTAAGCCCTCCCTGAGATCAGTGTATCCTGATAGCTTGGAAGTATATATTCCTGAAGAGAAACTGAAGCCAGAAGAGTAGTGAATATACACAGGCAGATGACATTTTCCACACCAAACCTCAAAATAGAGCGCTCTTTTGGAGGGGTTTAGAAATTGTAAACAATCTAGAAATGGGGCACTATATGGTTTTTAATCAGTAGGGAGGCTACCCTTCCCCATAAGCACCAGTCTATACACCTGCTCCAAAACGCAGTCTAGGGGGATGTCCTTTTGATTATTGTTTGAGTACCCCATACCACAACCCCTCTTCCTCAACCACATGAGCAGAACACTTCTCTAGGTTCACTCTAGGATTCTGCAGAGGACAGGGGAATGACCAGTACTCAGACCCTATGAGAGCCATCTCATTCCATAGCTACCCCTGGCACTTAATTCCTGGTGGCTTTGAGCTTTTGGGATGAAATTCAGGCTCATTACTCACAAGTCCCCAGGGCAACTGCACACCTTCCAGTTTCCTTGGGACATGGTATAGTGAGGGAAACTATGCTTCTCTAGACCAGATCTTGTTGGCTGAAGTCCTACAGCCTGTTCCTCAGAAGATAACTTCAGATCCCCAGTTCTGCCACAGATAACACCTCAAATAGCAGCAACTCAGTCCACATGCTGCCTTCTAGGGCTTCGGAACCCTCACTGCTGAGGAAAGAACAATCTCCCCAGGGCTCCAAACTATTCACCTACCTCGCAACCTTCTAGACACTCCTATAAAGAGCTTGGCCACATTATGATAAAATATTCAGGTTGGACAATTCAATTGCCCTCCCTAGGTTCTGGAATTTTCTCCCAGAGGCAAGGGGAAGCAATTGAACACCTAGCCTGTGAAGCCCTGAGCAAACCAGAACAATCACTGCTCCCTTGACCAAAAAAAGCAGCCAAACACAACTTGCCTAGCATTCTACGCTAGGTTACTACATTATAAATGCATACTTGAGGCTTGACATGCGAGTTGGAACAGGAAGGCCCAAAATAGGCTGGTATTTTGCCAACTACCACGGTGCTAGAAGGATCATCCACCCAAGATTTTTTTTTTTTTATAAAAATTAAAAAAGGGGCATTTATAGTTATATATAATTCCGGGTTCCCAAATTTAAAAAAAAAAAAAAAACAAACAAAAAAAAAAGTGTAGTCTAAGCTGTGGAAGGTACGTGGAAGTCAGACAGAGCACAAGTACTACCACATACAAGGCAAACCAAGCGTTCAGTTTAGAGAAACTGGGAAGCTGCTCAGGCAATGGAAGCCAAACTAAGCATGTCCTGTATAGGGAAGGCGGCTAGGAGGTGGGGTGGGAAGTGATAAATTCACAGTAAGGGATATAAAATTCACAGTAGAGCAGATAATGCCCATAGGTCAGCAATGGGCAAACTACGGCCCGCGGGCCGTATACGGCCCGGCGGACCTTTTAATCCGGCCCGTGGAGCGTGATACTGTCAGGATGGCTGTCAGGATGTGTGTAGGCGGGGCAGCGTGACGAACGTGAGGGGAGCTAGGCTCCTCTCAGTCCGCCCTGAAGACCGGTGTAGCATGAAAATCTGTCTCCTATGAGGATCTGTCCCCCTCGATGTATCTGCGCATGTGCCAGAGATCGCCGATCAGCTGCTAATGCCTGAAACTGGCACATGCGCAGATACGTCGAGGGGGACAGATCCTCATAGGAGACAGATTTTCATGCTACACCGGAACGGAGCGGGAACACGGCGAGAGGAACGCGCGGAGCAAAGGTAAGTGAATTGACACAGGGGGGACTTGGGGACTTAATATGGGGGATGAATTAATATGGGGAATGAATTACTATGCCTACTATGGGGGAATATTACTATACTTACTATGGATGACACATACACATCATTCATCTACCCTTGGTCCGGCCCCCGGGTCCAATATATGAACCCATTGCGGCCCTCAAGTCAAAAAGTTTGCCCACCCCTGCCATAGGTGAACACAGAAGGCAGCAGTACATGTGAATGGAAGCAGTGCAGCAAGGCAAGAATTCCACAGGCAGGAAACTGCATGCTAAAGTGTGACAGTTGTCTGTGCCTTTTGCAATGGGCAGCACTAGTGACCACTGCTGCTTGTGTATTCTGCCTTGAAAATATTTTAGTTTTTAGGGTTTTTTTTTTTTTAATTTAAAAAATGATATAGGCGATTTATACCAATTATGCAACTTTAAAACAGTAACACCTATTGCAAGCCAGTCACTTACTTGTCCCCTTCTCAGTCAGAGTGGCCTGTACATTACATGTCATCAGGTATCCTGAGCGGTCAAGCTGTAATGTTGAGAGATCAACGTTTCCTTTAAATGTACCTTCGGAATCAGTCTATTGGAACGAAAAAAAAAAAAAAAAGTTAACAAAAATTGTACCAAGATTAAGAAGTTGAACCATAAATAAAATGAAAGCCAGGATTAGAAGCACACCTAGAAGAGGCAATGAATGGGGACAGACACACACGATCAAGGATAATGGATGTTAAAGTTAACTAGAGTGATTAAGACCTTGTACACATGGCCAAACTGAAACACCACCTGCTGAAGGCTGGTACTAACCCATAACCCACAGAGTGCCTCCTTACATCACTGTCTACATCAGAGTAGACCCTTGCATATGATCAGTTATCCCCACAAGCCTGCCCCCCTACATCAGGTGTACCCATCAGACTGAATGCTCGTATCAGGTGTTCCCAGCAGAGTGTCCATTTCAAGAATTGTCCTCATCAGAGTGCCCCTTGCATCAGACTGGCTCATTGATCAGTGAAACCCCCCCTGAATCAGCCCTGCTGTATCTGCATAGTGGGCTACAAAAAAAACCAAAAAAAAAACCCCGGACCATACTGAAGATGTGCATGGAGGTGCAATAAACTTTGAATGGCTTTGTACATCTACCCCGATTTGTATCATGACAAGGTACATTGTGAATGATTGTCAGTTGTGGATGTATTTATTTAATTTATCTAGTTTATATAGCGCCAAAGGGTTTGCTCAGCGCTGTACAATAGAGGGGGGGACAATACATGAAACAGTATAGTAACATCAAACAGAACACGAGGGGTAAGAGGGCCCTACTCTTTCGAGCTTACAATCTAGGAGGGAGGGGGTAGAGGTACAGGAGGAAATGGCTGTGGGGGATGGAGTGGTAGGAGGAGGAAAGGGCAGCGGCTGTTAGGTGAGGGTGGGGTAGGCTTCCCTGAAGAGGTGGGTTTTCAGGGAGCGCCTGAAGGTGAGGAGGGAAGGTGACAGTCTGGTGGATTGGGGTAGTGAGTTCCAGAGGATGGGGGAGGACCTGGAGAAGTCTTGCAGTCGTGCGTGGGAGGAGGAGACCAGGGAGCAAGATAGAAGGAGGTCCTGTGAAGAGCGAAGGGTACGGGTAGGGTGGTACCTGGGAATCAGGTCGGTGAGGTAGTTAGGGGCAGTCTTGTGAATGGCCTTATAGGTCAGGGTGAGCAATTTGAATTTAATGTGTTGGGCAATGGGGAGCCAGTGGAGGGAGAGGCAGAGGGGGGTGGCAGAGGTGGAGCGGCTGGTGAGGTGGATGAGTCTGGCAGCTGAGTTCAGGATGGTCTGAAGGGGGGAGAGCCTGCACTTGGGTAGGCCGATGAGGAGGGAGTTGCAGTAGTCGAGGCGTGAGATAATCAGGGAGTGTACGAGTAGTTTAGTGGTGTCTGGGGTAAGGAAGGAGCGTATCTTGGCGATGTTCCGGAGGTGGAGCCTGCATGTGTTTGTGAGTGATTTGATATGAGGTTGAAAGGAAAGGTTTGAGTCCAGAATGACGCCAAGGACCTTGGCTTGCTGGGCGGGATTGATGGTGGTGGTGTTGGTAGTGATGGAAAGGATGGGGGGGGGGGGGGGGGGCGCGGGCTGGGGGGAAGACGAGAAGCTCGGTTTTGGAGAGGTTTAGCTTCAGGAAATGGAGCGACATCCAGTCAGATGTCATTTAGGAGGTGAGTGATGCGGGCGGAGAATGTGGGGGTGAGGGGAGGGGTGGATAGGTAGATTTGAGCATCAGCGTAGAGGTGGTAATTGAAGCCGTGGGAGTGTACGAGTTTGCCAAGGGAGGAGGTGTAGATGGAGAAGAGAAGGGGTCCAAGGACAGAGCCCTGGGGGACCCCAACAGAGAGGGGGAGGGAAGAGGAGGTGGCATCGTTGTAGGAAACGCTGAAGGAGCGTTGGGATAGGTAGGAGGAGAACCAAGAGAGAGCGGTGTCTCTGATGCCAAGGGAGAGTAGCTTATTAAGGAGGAGGGGGTGGTCGACTGTGTCAAAGGCCGCAGAGAGGTCTAGGAGAAGGAGGACAGTAGTGTAGTACATGATCTTTAATGATCAGAATCATAAGATGCAGTGACAGCATAGGAGGGTGGGTAATTTGAGTTTATGGCGGAGTTTAACATTTGCAAGTATGATCGCAGTTGAATCTCACCTCTCCAGTGAATGGCACACAGATACCATCAGGACTCCTATTGCAGGTGTTTCCTATGTAATAGTTAGTTGGTGGTCTGCACAATCTGCCAGATATTTTTCCTGGAACCCCCTGATCATATGTGTACCTGGGGAAAGAACAAAGCTCAGTTCTGCATGCAACACATTCTGAAGTTTTGACAGCTGACTAAATACCAAACTGTTCTGGTACTTAAAGATATTCTATATAAACTCGAGAATACAAGTCCCACCACATATTAGGACTTTCTGGTCTGGAGTTCCACCACAGATCTTGGCAATTGAGGGCAAAAAGGGATGGGAATAAAATTGTTATGGGAAAGAGATACTGTATTTAACCTTAGAAACCTTCATATCTTGCATTAAGCTATTGAAAAAATGTGAGCAGGTTTCATAATTGTCTTTGCCAAAAATGTTTGGCAATAGCCCATCTCAGTCAAGAGCCAGGCCTTCCTTTTCCCCTTTTCAAGATGTTCTGCCAACAACTTACCATCTTCTAAATCAAACTTCTGCTCTGCTCAGCAACCTCTTCCCCAGCCTGAGGGTGGTTAGATTGGGCAGGAGGCCAATGTATAGCCCAAGTGTTGGAATACAGTGTTCATGTATTTTGTGCAACAACTACATCAGTACTCCATACAGTACTATTCTACCAGTAGATGGCAGTGTTTATGTTTGCAGCTACATCTATGGTATACTCGTTTTTTCTCTGAATAAAGTTTCCTGTTTCCTTGTTGCAGTGAAGCAGAAAACCATAGGTGGACTGTGCACCGCCTGTTCTGTGATGCTATATACAGAATTTCTAACACTTCGATGAGAGCTTTCGTAGTAATTACATGGTTAGTGGTAAGATAAGTGTAGTAACCTTTGTAGCCAAGAAGAGAAAGTTCTAAAAATTAGCCATTTGCACACATGATATTTAATGTTAGTGTGATATCCAGATAGCTATGAAGTCAGTTTGACATATTCAAAAGGAATGTTAGTTCCTACAATGTTGACAGCAAGCAAATCCTCTCATTGTGGAGTGTGTTTTTGGACATTTATATAACCAGCAGTAAGCAGAGACCAATCACAGCTTTACATTTTTATTCAATGTACTTGGTATCTCAAAGCCTCTTTTTATACATGAACATGCATACTCTTAAAAGACTGTAGCTATGTTTTGCCCAATTCTGAATCAGTGCTGGGTTCTATCCTATATGGCAGGGGTGTCCAAACTTTTTTGGAAGAGTGCCAGATTTGATGAAGTGAACATGTGCGAGGGCCGACCATTTTGCCTGACATTCTGATGAACCATTAAAATTAAATGCAAATGAACTATTTTATGCAAACGTTTATTGAAAAACGGCACACTTTTCATTTTGTGACTTGGATGACAAATCTAAACCGGTGTTAAATCACTCTGCCAGCACAGGGAGAAGGAAAGCCCAAATCTCACGAGATCTCGGAGGTAGCGAAATTTGGGCTTTGTTTCTCCTTGCACTGTCTGATGACGTCAAGCGATCCTGAGCACCAATCCATTATAGCCCAAATTGATAAATGGTAGCCCCAGTAGTAATTCCCTGCGCATCACCTGGGATCCCTCGGCCCACGTTCCGGACCCCACAGATGAGCTGCCCAATATATAACTTACGGCCCTCCACTAGTGATTCTGCAAACGCCACTGAGGACTCCAGGGATCTGTCGAGCGGGAATTGACGTCATCAGCCGGCACACAGAGAAGGAAAGCCCAAATCTCACGAGATCTCGGACGTCGCGAGATTTGGGCTCTCCTTCCTGCGCCAGCTGTCGTCAAGTGCCGCAGCTAGAGACCGCTGGAGTCCTCAGTAGCTTTCAGGGAATCACTACCGGGGGCTGTAAGTTATATATTTGGGTAGCTCACCTGTGGGGCAGTTTCAGTCCAGAACGCGGGCCGCAATTGGCCCGCGGGCTGGACTTTGGACATGCCTGCTATATGGCAAATATATATATATATATAGCCAGGGTGGGCTCATGGTACAGGGTCTGGATGGTACTAGGAGGTCTAGCTGGTACTGGAAGGAGGCATTTATGTACTCATGGACAGTGTAGGGGCCTAAGAGATCCCAGAGAGACTGTTGCTTGTCCTCTTTAAGAGAGAGTTTTAGACTTGCTGGCTCAGGGCTGTTCCCAGTGTGGGATTCCCTATAAGCTATAGGTCTATACACTATTGCACCAGAGGCCTAACTCGAAGGTGTTAATATTTACTAGAGTCTCCTCAGTTAGAGTTTGTACTAGTTTGAGTATGCCAAGGTCCACCCTATACCCTATCCAAGGTCTTCAAACAAATCCTAAAAAAAAAAAAAAAAAATAATATATATATATTTTCAGTCTGGGTATTGCATGGAGAGACTGAAAAACTGTGTGCTAGACTGCTGTGCATGCAATAGGGAACAGAACCTGGGAAACAGGAAGACCAGCCTGGGGTCTGCTACATAAATGTGTGAAAATGAGAAGGTAAGACCATGAAGGAACATTCAGAGAAGCATCCATAAGGCTTTTCTACACAGCTGATGCTAAATACTCTGAATGAGAGAAACTGAAAATGAACAGGCTTCATATAACTTGATCCTCTGGAGCTTACTGCTGCCCTATAATGGCCTCTTCTCTCCATAGACTGCAGTACCCTGCTGCACCCTCCACCAACCATGTTGTACAGTATCTGGTTGAGTCACAGAGGCGAGATCAGCAAAGATGGAAATGTAGTGACCCAGCAAAATGCTGAGAGCTCAGTAAAATGGACAATAGTCAAAAATGGGGAAAAAAAAAAAAAAAAAAAAAAAAAAAAATTTAGTACTTGTGACACAGACTTGGCATCATTACATTTCTGTACATGCTTTATACTACAATTTTCTTGCTTAAAATATTACCTGGCATTCACTTCAATAGAAACATTCTTGTCCAGGATGGTTATGGTATTGGGAACTTTCATCATTAGGCTAAACCTGGGCAAAACTGGGGAAAAAAAAAAAAAAAAGTCATTAATCTTTAAACAAACATTTATCCAAAGTGGTTTTCCCACTTCTGCATTAAATTAGGAGTTTCTAAGGCTTGTGCAGAAGGTATTCTCTTGCAGTCTGTCCTGGAGATACAAGAGGACCTTAACATTCAAAAGGAATACATAATGGGGATTCTATTCACCTGGAGCTTTTTATGGAAGGTTTCCCCATACAAACTATGTGCAACAGGTCAGCATTTCCCCAATGACTACTACACCAAGAGAATACAAAAACAACTTTTGAACTTAAAATGTTAACATTTAAACCATTTCATGACCAGAGATTATTAAAGCCTATCAAAGTAGGCCCAAGTTATTGTTTGAAGGGTTTTTTTATTTTAAATTTTAGTTCTGAGTCGGGATCAATCCAGATGCCTGGACCAGCAGCTGGTTCAGCCTCTCAGTGAGTCGCTTTCAGTCTGTGCCAGCTGCTTCCATCTGCACAGCCCAGTGAGTGCTGGAGGGGCAGATCAGACGACCAGCGATTGTCACTGGCTCTCAGTGAAGATTATGAATGGATGCCCTCTTCTGTGCTCCTGATTTAGTTAGTTTGTTGCCGGGGCCTGATTTTATTGAAGATAAAGCTGGGAAATGCCAGGCTCTAGGTGCCTAGTAGAGGTTTTCCTGGCTAATGTGTTAATTGAGGCATTCTATGCGGTCTCTCTAATGCTGTGCATCCGCCCCCCCCGAAAAAAAAAAAAAAAAACATGAAAGGCTGAGGGAGAGCACAGAGCTCAGTGATGGGGCAAACCCAGAGGCATGTGTCATGATGTGCAATGGCAAAAGCTACCAGTGGCTTTCCTCAACAGTACTGCTAAAAAGCAATTGTCATACATACCATACTGGTCAGCCTTGATAGCTTTAGTAACTGAAGTGCCAGACTGTCTGTTAGCTACGATTTGATAATATCCGAAATCTGGGTCATCAACCATAGTGAAACTTAGGTACAGGAAGGTTCCTTCTGTACTCTGATCCAGCCATTGATGTATCCGATTCCCTGATGGATCCTAAAAAAAAAAAAATATATATATAATATATAAAATTATTGTATCTATATCAGTTAATAAGCAAGATTAAAAATAGAATGTTAGAATTGAGCATCAATAGCAGATACTCGCAAGGCATCCATAAACCCATTTTGGGATGGTCATGTCATAGGGAAAGCCTTTTCTGTGCTTCCAAGTGTGGTTCAAAAATATTTTGTTGACAGTCCAGAAAGATACTGAACAAAACTTAACATAAAGTCTCCATAGGTAATTCACTTTATGCTTCCAGCTTTTAATCCCCATTCCTTAATTATCTAATAGGTGTGCATCTTTCAGTAGCAGGTTCCCTACCTTATAGGGAACCAGTACGTCTCCCCCCCCCTTTCCCTTTGTGGTGTTAGACCTAAAATGAACATATTCTATGTATACTTTTTTGGCTTGATCACCTTCCCTTACCCCACCCTTTTATGTCCCAACAAGGGCCCCAACTACTCAACTAAGCATTGACACTTGTCTTCCTTCTATTATTGGATCTGGAACTTGTTAGCCTATCCTTTACTTTACAATGTAGTCCAACTACTAAGGCCCTGCCTTTAGATTATATTTTATATTGCAACACAAGAACAAAATATTATCCTATATCATCTTTGCAATGTCACTGGTCACCATTGATCTTTTGGTCTTGGGAGATCCACATTCTCTACGTATCCGGCCTCTGCGTGTTGTGCCATGCTACAGTGTTTTTTGAAACATGTGTACTAGAATATGGTGCAGTAGGGCCTCCCTAGATTATGCATCTTGTTTTTAATAAAGGTTTTCAAAGTACTAATATTTCATCTGGTCATTTTACTATTTATTAAACTGTACACCAATCTCAACCAGGGTTTCTAGGAGTTTGAGCTGTGGCTGACTGACCCATCTTATGGTTCCTGCATAGTTCTGGGTCCAAAGTCACTTGGCAGAGCCAACAAGATATTTTAGCGGTTTGGAAGGATGGCATTCTGATCATTAAGTGGCACATTCTTCCTACTGGACATTACTCTATTGAACCCTGATGAAGTGATTTCAGTAAGGGTCCCCGAGACCTGAAAATTAAGTGGTTCCTCTGGGATAAAAACAGCTGCTGTACACCGATACCCCTGTTATTTTCTGCATTGCCAAGCATTTAAAGCCATGGAGTAGGAAGAGTTTAAAGTGTTACTAAACCCAGGACCCTGCATTATATCTGGTCTCCGACCATAAAATGCAATTTATTTTTTTAGTAAATCTAAAACTTGCCAATACCTTCTCTCAGCAGTTAGAGCAGTCCTGTGACTTCAGTGTTCAGCAGATCACTAGTTAAAGTTTTTAGAAGGAGTTTCCATTCTATGAGGCTGCAGGACCCCTGACCCTCTGGACAGTGCTGATCACATGCACCCTCCCAAGAAGAAAAAAAAAAAAAAAAAAAAGAAAAAAAAAGAAAAAAAAGCCCTCTAGCAATACACACCAATTTGAGCACTTGCAGCTTGCCCCCAAGGCTCTATCAGCAGATTGATTGGGGACTGTGGTTAAAAAGGGAGGATCAGAAAAGACCGGGTCAAGCAGCCTTTTTATACAATGCAGAGGATTAACCCCTTAGTTTCCACAGTATAACAAGCATGCTTTACTGCATATACAGACTGATTGTACGGTTGTGGGTTTAGTAACACTTCAAGCTGCTATCATGTTTTCAAAGCTTTATGTGCTTCTGAGGGAAATTTGTCCTGATGTCCATAACAGACTGAAAGTTAAGGAAAGCAAAAAGTATGACATTTGAATTGTCACCAGAAAACAAACAAAGTTTTGGCTTCAGTGTTTGTTTACTTTACACTCTTCTGTAAAAGCAATTAAATGGTTTGCAAGCAAAACCTATAGAGGGGGAAATGCACTACATCATTGGAGTTATGCTTTTTCATTAGATAATATCAGTTGAACAGGTGGAAGTCAATTATTGAAACATCTTCCCTGTAGACACAGCCGTTGGCCATAAAACATGGATTACAATGTTAGAAAGGTAGCTTTATCTATTAACCTTAATTATTAACCACAAAGAGTGCAGAAACTTTGCATTTGATTGTGCTAAAAAATTTTTTAAAATTTTCACTTACCGTTACATAGATTTCAGGGAACTAAAAGAAAAAAAAAAAAAAAGTTAGACACTTTGAATATGCTGTTACAATCCATATGTCTGACTAACAAAGACTTAAGACCCAAAACAGAAGACAGATCATTTAAGAAATGTGAGTCGCAGCCATGAAAAAAAATTCAGTGCTGCATATTGACTGACATTTGGCATAGCCCATCGAAGTCAATGGGACTGCACCACAACAGCGAACCAAACATTTAGCTTGTGTTATGACCAAAACACCCCACAGGTATCCAGGAGGCAGCAGTGTTGCCTCCTGAATGCCTGGAAGCTGCTGCTCTACCACCCTCTTAAAAGCAATTCACAGCAAATTCCTTTTCAGAGGGGTGATAGAGTGTGGGTGTAAACTAGGGGTAGACAACCTCAAAAAGGTGGAGACCTACCTGAACATGGGAGAAAAAAAAAAAAAAAAAAAAAAAAAAAAAAAAAAGCTGCAGCCAGAATGAAACCCTGTTGCTTTTGGTGGGTGCTACTGCCTGCCAAACGCAATCCATTCAAGTGACTGGGGCCACTCTGCAAGTACCCTGCAACTACATGCTTCTGTGAGGTCCAAAGGCTTAAAGCAGGTGGTGGTAAAGCAGTACAACACTGTAAACAATACAGTTTACTCCGTCATCTCCTGCTCACTGCTTTGCATAGCACAGCCATACAAAGCAGTGTGCTTGCAGTTGAAAGCACCAACAGCCCACTGTAAAAGCCAGTTAACCCTTTGATCGTCCATGTTAACCCCTGCCCAGTGCCATTAGTACAGATCACTATTGGTGTCACTGGGGATGCCAGTGACACCAAGACAGTCCCCTCCCAGTGTCATAGAGTGACTGCCGCAGGTATTCTAAGTCGCTGATTGCCTCCATTACTAGAAAAAAAAAAAAAAAAAATTATATTTATATATATTAAAAATCCCAGTATATATACCGCCATTTGTAAATGCTTTAACTTTCACTTAACCCAATGAATTTACACGTATTGGGATTTTTTTTATTAGCAAAGGCATGTAGCACAATACGTTTTGGCCTAAATTTATGACAAACTTTGGTTTTTACTGGTCATGTTTAAATAGCAAAAAGTCAAATATTGTTTGTTTCTCAAAAATTGTCGGCCTTTTTATAGCACTCAAATGCCACCGAAAGAAAGCTCTATTTGTGGGGGAGGAAAGGGACATAAATTTCATTTGGGTGCAGTGTTGTGACTGCAATTGTCAGTTAAAGTAACAGCGCAGTAATGAAAAAATGGCCTGGTCAGGAAGGGTGGGGTAAATCTTTTGGAGGGCGAGTGGTTAAATATGGGGTTTTACCACCCCCAAGCCACAAATGTAAATAAAACCCTTACTGTTCTGAGCCCCCTATAAGGCCGCTTTCACATTGATGTTCTGCGGTTTACCTGCACTGCAGGTGCAGCACAGTGCATCTGACTTTTCTGGGTTTGCGGCGCTTTGCCGTAGACTATTATATCCTGCAGGTGCGGTGCACTTTCTAGCGTTCAGGAGGATTGGTGCATTTTCAGAAATTACACCAACCCACAGGATAGAATAGAAGTCTATGGCCAAGTGCAGCAAACCCACAAGAAAGCTGCAGATACACTAGACTGACCAGCCTGTGGGTAAACCCCAACTCAGTGTGAATGCAGCCCTATACTACTAAGCCCAGTGTATTGCATCACACAGACCTGGAGCTTTCCTGCTACTGGCACCACTCTGGAGACTGCTACCCAGGATAAGAGGTGGAGTGCAGTTGGCATCACTCCACATGGGACAGGAGCCGGCACTACAGAAGGGGCATCGGCTTATGTAGCCCTTACTCCCTACTACAGCTGAAAATTTACAATTTGTCCCTTGGTTTGTAGCTCTGGGATGGGTCAGCAAATCCAGACCGTGATCCATCAGTCATCTGGCAGCGATCTACTGGTAGATTGCAGCCCACTGGTGTAAACAAGGTCTTAGAAGGTTGACCCTCAGTATTTGTGGAATCTGCACATCAGATCCCAAGCATCCTTAGGGTTCAATGAAGTAGCAAGTCATTCCCCACCCTCCCCTTTCCAAGGCATCACATGAATGTTGGATTTTTTTTTGCTGGAGACTGAATTCCTTTTTCACCTTGAGACTTAAAGTGAGCTTTATACTGGAGATTTTCTAGCAAATAGCCATCTTATTGCTGGCCAACAACATCATGCTGTCAGCTACCACAAAATACTTGTGCTAGAATAGAATTCCCATCATGGGATGATCTACAAGGTGACTTCTTGGCAGGTTAGACCAAAAATCTGTATCCTGTTACCTATGGATCCATCATTTTAATCTCACTCTTTAGGCTTATAAGTGGTCTTAGGAACATATAACCTGTTCATTTTGAATTTTTTCAGTTTACTTTCAAGAAATTTAAGAAGTTTTTCCTGTATGTTGGAATTTGGTGACCATTTATATAATAGCAGGGGGTAACAACCACAAAACTACAGGATATTTCTATCAAATTGGCAATGTTAAGCACTAAGCAATCAACTTAGTGGTCTACAAAAAGGGCATCAGTGCCAACTGAACAACAATTTGTTTGCTAAAGTACTGCATCAAGTAGTTTTGCCCAAAAAGAACCTCCATGGGCGACTAGGCATTTTTATAAACGCTGCAGATTTGAAGCCAAACTTTGGGCTTGCAGCAAAAATATGTAACCGTCCTACCCATGGCCAGTTGTGTAGCCACCCTTACAGCTACACAACTAGCCAAAAAGGAGCAGCTTGGGGGGAATCAGTTGTCTAATGAAGGGGAAGACTGCAAGCCCATGGCACAAGTAGCGAGGAGGAGGGAGTCCCCCTCAAGTTAAACAATTAGTATTTGGGGGGCTGCCCCGAGTTCCACTTTATAGCTTATAAGGTTCTAGTGATTGGGTTTTCATACTAGAAAAACAGATCTGAACCCTACTCACCGTTTCCTCCACTGGGAGTAGATTGTTGTCCATTGCCATCACGTACATCTGCACTGTAGACAAATAAGACAAGATGTGCATCAGATTATGGACACAATGAAGTATCAAGACAAAACACAATTTAAATTAAAACCCACTGTTTGAGGTTGTGGTCAGCTATATCTGATGAGGTTTCTAGAAACTAGAGACTTGCTGAGCTTCCCATTACTCCAAGAGTCCTCAGTTTGCTCGTCACAGAGTACAATAGTTTCCAGGCACATGCACACTCAGCAAGTCTGACTAGGATCACCACTTGTACCCTCCAGGAATGCCCCACTTAGACAGGCCATACATATTTTTTTTTTTTTAAATTAAGGAAAAGACAGGCTGGTTGTATACAAGTCAATAGATAGATCAGCTTGTGTACAGCCAGCTAGCCCATACTTGGATTGAAATTTGGACGGTCCTTGCTAAACCGATCCATGTACGGTCGGCTTTACTGTGACATTGTGCACACAACACAGGGAACACCCCACTGGATTCATCCATTCACATGAAATGTGAATGGGCAAATCCTCTCCACTGATTCATTGTATTCTGACAGCTGGGGGACTCCCCACTGATTGGTTCTGCTGGCTATAGCCAGCAGCATCGATCAGTGAAAATCTGTAAGGGTGGTTGTACAGAAGTTTCAGCAGATTGACTTCTGTACAACCAGCCTGCCCATATATAGATCAAAATTTGTCACTGCTAAACTGGCCAAGTTTTCATCCATGTATGGCCAGCTTCAGTTTGTCCATGTCCCAGTTACAGATTTCACTTCTTGTCTAGGGAAACAAATTTTCACAAGACAGTACGGGCAAAATGTCTGACAGAGCCCCCCTGGAAAGCAGTAAAAACCTGTCAGTTCTAATTTTTTCCCCCCTGTGCAAAGTTTGGCTGCACACAAAGTAAAATGAAAGCCATCATACATAGGACACTCCATCTGCCCAATATCCCAAACACAGGCTGGAAAAAGGCAGGGGCAAATGTAGAGCTCCTAGCAGCCAACTTGCAAATCTGTAGAGGCATTAAAATCATGGAACACATTTAAAAATGTAAAGAGACTCATCAAAAGTCACTAGGGTAAACCACAATCCTAGCACATGACAAGCGCACTAAAAAAATACTATATTTTCTGTTTAACACCTATAAAAATTTACCCTTCTGGCCACCCTTGTACAGTTCCTTGTCTGTCCGGATGAAGGCAACATTGCCAGTTGGAGCGAGGACCACAGATCTGCGAGCCGTGTAGTTGTAGCTGCCACTGACAGCGCTGACAATGAGGAACACTGGAGTTGCTGCTTTCACCTCAGGTGCCTGCACAGATGACAGTCAGAGCCAAAATGGTTAACCATTTGATGGACACATACGATAATACCAAAAATATAAGGAAATATAAAGCTTACCATCTGTTAAAACATTTTTTCTGTTAAAACATTTTTCAATTTAAGAATGTTTTTTCAATCACTAGGGAAGTGAATTTTCAACCATAGTGATAAGAAAGTTTGAATGAACAGGATGTAGCCGTATTAGTGCATTTGCGACAGAAACAATTGAGTACTGTCCGTGATACTTTTTTTTATTTGCACTAACATACAATTTTGAGGACAAGCTTTCGGGGTATGTCCCCTTCAAGGTCTAAGCAGTACTATTAAAAATCACAAAGTTTAAGCAGAATGTTAGAATGGATTGAGAGAGAAAAAAAAAAAAAGGCTACAGATAAGATACATCAAAAGTGAGGGGGGGAGGGGGGATACAACACTCACACAGAGGGGGTCAAGTTTTAGCTAATAGATAGTCATAAAGCTGTCGGATAGTGGTTGAGGAATCCCATGTCCAAATTAAGACCGTTATCTTTAGTGTCAAATAGAATTATCATTCTTAGTTCAAAGGTTTCTTTCCTGGATGGATTTAAATTTTCCTTTCAGAACTAAAATATTGAGGTCTTCCATATTGTGGCCTGGTTGTGAGAAATGGTGTCCTACAGGTATGCAGAGGTCCCTGCAATAAGAAACGCTGCAAGCTGTGCAACCAAATCAATCCATCAAAAAGTGTCAGACACTCAAAAGGGATCTTCAATATCTCCAGATCATACAGCTGCACCTCCAGTAATGTTGTATACCTTATCCAGTGCAGAAAATGCAGCAAAGGATCTTATGTTGGTGAAACAGGACAGAGGTTGCAAACAAGGATGAATTTACACAGACATACCATCAAGGAACATGAAGATGACCTCTGCACACCTGTAGGACACCATTTCTCCATTTCTCACAACCAGGCCACAATATGGAAGACCTCAATATTTTAGTTCTGAAAGGAAAATTTAAATCCATCCAGGAAAGAAAAACATTTGAACTAAGAATGATAATTCTATTTGACACGAGAGATAACAGTCTTAATTTGGACATGGGATTCCTCAACCACTATCCGACAGCTTTATGACTATTAGCTAAAACTTGACCCCTCTGTGTGAGTGTTGTATCCCCCCTCCCTTTTGATGTATCTTATCTGTAGCCTTTTTTTTTTTTTTTTTCTCTCAATCCATTCTAACATTCTGCTTAAACTTTGTGATTTTTAATAGTACTGCTTAGACCTTGAAGAAGGGGACATACCCCGAAAGCTTGTCCTCAAAATTGTATGTTAGTGCAAATAAAAAAAGTCACGGACAGTACTCAATTGTTTCAATGAACAGGATGGAAATTTTCCTTGAACGTACACATTAACAGTGCATCTGGTTTTCATTTGGTAAATTACATTTATTCCAAAATGTTAAAAGCAAACCATTTTTGAACAGCTTTCAAAATTACATTCATGAATTCATTGATTTATGTAGAATTTTGTAGGAATGTTCATACAAAACATACATTTGAATATCTACTAGTGTGTGGCCAGCTTTAAACTGTAAGGCAAGGATTATAAGAGTCTTAAGTGGATCACCAACCAATTAATCTCTACAAGACAGCACAGCCAGGAGGGTAATCTCAAGTAAAGTCCAGTTGGAGTTCTAGCAGTTATTGTATTACCATCAGACTATGTAATACAGAGTTTAATTTTTTTGATTACTGGTTTGAACAAACCTATTTTATGCAGAAAATAGGTTAGAACAACATATGCCAATAGGATGCTTGAGAGCTGGACTGCTGCAGAACTGAACAGATTGCAGTGGTCCAACATGTCCCCTGCCCAAGGCCCCAATCAGGAAGAAATCCCACTGTACACGTTTCCAACATAAAATTGGTTTTGTACTGGAGTACAATAAATTGTTGCTACTCTGGAAAGGTTGGTGTGAAGCTGGGTCTATTGTTGATTGGTATTCCCCAGAGACTGACACGTTTCTCACTATGAGCACCCAACAGCTTGGAGACCCAATTTAAGGGTTTAGGAGTGGCATGCATCCTTCTGTGATGCTGTTGATTACAGCAGTGGGCATGTTAGACCGCTGGAGACCTGGGACAATGGGAATCTGTTGAGCAGCAGTAAAGTTCTCTATTGTGCTGTTAGTTCCGTTTTCTGCTTAAAATGACCTGTGCTGTTAAAAACCCCAACCTGGCTGCATTACAGGTATTAACCAAGCATTGTTTGGAAGACTGAGCAGCAGGCATGTTGGACCTTTGGAGATCTGGACTACTGCACTCTGCTGAGCAGAATAAAAAGTTTTCTGCATCAAACAGAACTGGCAAATGTCTTGGCCATATTACTTTGATTCAGTTGGACTTTAGGAATACAGTGGTGTCACCTCAGAGCCTGTTGATTATACAACAAAAAGGAGCAGCAAGACAATGATAGATCATGTCAATGTATATAGTCTTCGGAGCTGCTCTGTGCAAAAATAACAAAACCTTTAAATAAAAAAAAAAAAAAAAGTGCTGTGCTTCCAAATTAACTACAATTAAAACACTTATGCTCAACACAAAAATATACTTTTCACAATATCAGATAAAGTCCCATCAACCAAATTAGTTCCTTGGTTTGCTTCTCAAATGTTCATAAATATTCTCTTATGTACTCAGTGTCTTCTGTATCACACTTGAGTTGCACCTCCACCAATCACCACATGTGCCCTCACCTGGAGGTTTTAACCTCTCCTATAATGCTAGGGGCTTGATTACATCACAATGTTCACAGAGGATAGTGGGCTGGTAAATACAATGAAGCCATTTGTGCGCAGTATTTACTATATTTTAATTACTGGCTATATCTGGTGTGATTGAGCACCAGTAACTTGTCAATGGTTTTCTGACTGGTTTTAAAAAATGAAGGGATAAAAAACCCCACACGTGCTTTTACCTAGTATTATAGGCGAGGTCAAAAGCTCCAGGTGAGAACACATATTGTGATTGTTGGAGGTGCAACACAAGTGTGATATAGAAGACATTAAGCATACAAAAAGAATGGGACTTTTTTTTCCCCTTTTATCTGATGTTGTATAAAGTATATTTTGATGTGTTGAGCATAATTAAAATTGGAAGTGCTGCACTATTTTCTAGTTATAGTGACAATGAGATCATTTCAGAGGAAGAGTCAAGCTGGCCATAAACCAATAGACATTTTGTCAGTTCAGCAAGGACCAGCCACATTTCCTTTTCCATCTTGTTTTGGCCCGTCCTACAGGGCAGAAATTGAATGTTAGATTGACTTCTGTCAACAGGCAGTTAGACAACTTTGTTGACCAGTGGGCGCAGCAGTTGATCCAGGTCCTGCTGTCAGACTACAATGGGGGTCATTTACCAAGAACTGCACGGTGAAAAATCTTGTGCAGCACTGCATAGAAACCAACCAGCTTCCAAGTTTTATTAAACAAGCTGAAGTTAGCCGATTGGCAACCATGCACAGCTGCAACAGATTCTGAGCGCACCAGTTTAGGTAAACCTCGCCCATTGTTTCGGCCAAGGGGTGATACATTCCTTCATCCACTGTCCATAACCAGCTTTAAACCCACTGTAACATTTTAGACCAAGACAGGAAGAGAGTAGAAGACTCCCCTACAGGTCTACAATAAGAAGTGACACCTTCCAACCATTCATCATTTTACCAAAAGCAATTTAGTCTTGATGTACTTTAATCACACCCCCACCAACCAATCCACATTATGGAGAGGTGTGCATCTCCCTCACCAGGTTTATGGGTGTAATACCTTGGCTGGCTGCCATACTAGTTAGGGTCACAAACTTGTTATTGTGTTCATAAACATATGTATGCACTGGAAACAGGTGGAATACATAGAGCACATGTGCTTTGCTCATTAGCAAAAAAAATTCAGTCTGAGACCTTCAGCTAATGTTGACTATCAGTCTAGGCCTTCGTGTAAAGTGCACCACTCCTGCTACCCATATTACACCATGGCTGGGAAAAAAAAAAAAAAAAAAAAAAAAAATAGCTCAACACTAACCTGAACTTTATAAGTTTTAAAGATGTCACCAGGTGGGACCTGCTCGTTGACAACAGTGTAGTTCGTCTCACCAACTTCAAGGGTAACCTGAACATCCACAGGATCAGTGTGTCGTTTGACTGTCAGACATGCCATTCCCGTCTCTCCACTCATCAGGATGCTAGGGATGGAAACTGAAATTTGTCTGGAAAAAAAATAAATAAATAAAAAAATAAATGAGATAGAAACTCCTCAGTACACACCCAAGAATGTATCTACTGAAGGATCCCTTTGTCATGAACAGAGCTAGCAGCCTAGGACCAAAACAAAGTCCACCCATACTTTGAACACACATCTGCTTCTTTGAAGGAAAACATTTCACTGTATACCCAGGGATAGTGCTAGACTATTTTGCTCAAGGTTTTTTACCTTCATCCACTATGCATGAGTGTAAAAAAAAAAAAAAAAACCTTGTGTTCAACAGCATCCCTAGCCACTCATCACCAGCAAGGCTCCCACTTTCCATTCATTTACACATCTGTATCAGAGGCTGGTCATTACCTCTGAGGAAAAGGATTAGTCCCTGAAACGCATCAGCCATTTGACTGCACTGACAGTGAGAACACCTTGCCTGCCGTTGTGGCCATCGTCATTTTTCTATGCTTTTTAGATACAGGCTTTAATTTGTTTACTCCTTACAATAAACCTTGGATAATGCACTAGGTGTGTGCGCCACCTGTTCTCTTTACCTCATAATACACACCTGAGCCCAATCATGATCCAGCAATGTGGATGAGAGAGTTGGCTATCTGGAGACTCTCCCTCCTTGTTGGCTGAGACAGTAGCAGAAGCTATTGGCTATGGCTATCAATCACAGCCAGCCAATTGAGGAGAAAGGGGATGGATCCGTGTTGTGGCTTTGTGTAAATAGACAAGCAGAGCAGAGGCTCGGGAGTGAGCCTTCTTGGGTGGCCCCATAGCAAGCTGCTTGCTCTGGGGGAATTAGGCAGGGGACAAGAGCACTACGGGGCCCAAGAAGAGGATCAAGACTGTGCTGTGCAAAGCCACTGCAGAGCAGGTAACTGACATGTGTACTTTTTTTAATGGCCTTTAATATCACTTTAAGAACTTACCATCAGAGGTAGCAGCCTAGGACCAGAACAGAGTCCACCCACACTAGCCTTCAATCACAGATGTAATTATGGTAGATCCATCGGAACCAATATTATTGCAGTCTGTCCAGCACTATCACATACAGTATCATTTTCATGATAAAAGGTGACTTAAATTATATTGTGACAAGTGAATTTATTCATGCAGACCTGTACTTGACGGTCTACTTTATGCCATGTATCATCTGCTTTGGGTGTTTTTGTAAGTCTTCCTGGGATCTATCAACATTTGACAACATGACAAACAGCGAGTCACTAAAATCCAAACTGCATTCTTAGGTAACATTTATCCTACAGGTCATCACACACCTGACTCAAACTCCTTGGCTGACTTCCAGATACTTTGTACACACCTATAAAACCACAGACATGGATCCTACAAAACTAATAAAATTATACAAAAGGGTGGAATAGTGAGGAACATGTAATTAAATCTAGAAGTGTGCTAAAAGGAAAACAGAACATAAAAATTATGATTATGTCCAAGTGTCCCTGACTGACTAATTTATAGAGTACCATAACCAAGAATCTGTATATAGGATATAGGGGAGCAATCAATATTTTCAGATGTAAAAAGTTTAGATTTAGAAAAATTTGTCCAAGGGAGTGATAGTGTCAATAAAAAAATTTGCAATCAACTCTAAATGACCTCAATGTTATGGTCTTTGCCATTTTTACTTATACATGACTGGATGATGGATGAAGTCAGTAGAGCTTCTGCTCAGTTACTAAGCTCTGGAGGAACTGCAAAGTGCACAGTCTAATTGCCTTTAATAAGTCAACCCCAATGTGTAAAACATACAAAATCCTGTCTGATCAGATTGGTCCTCACACTACAGAATGATAGAATTCATAGACTATCAGATACACATTGAATGGATTTTTTAGGTAGGCCCTTGCATGGTTGAGTTGGTAAAATCTTAAGGCTGCATTCACCCCTGAGCGTAGAGATTTACTGGTGGTTTTATTGAGAGTTTTTAGAAGTGTATTACAAGCATTTTTACAGCTTCAGGAGTCTTTGTTTAGCCAATAGAAAGCACTAGGGAGAGGAAATTAAGGGTGGACAGCTGCTGTTTGAGCCAAAAACCTCGCAAAAAATGCTAGTCACATTTTCAGGCGTTTCTATTAAAGTCTATGGAGTCAAAAACCGTGTAATTTGCCAAAAAGAAGCTGATGTACTTTGAGCTATAGGCATTTTGCTTCAGGTGACAGAACACATGAGCAGGGGCATTGAAATGAATGGGAATTGGCTTGAGCATTTTAGAGTTACAAGCTTCAAGTAGAAAAATCACTCAGGTGTGAATGCACCCTTAGATTTCCTAACAATTGAAATAAATATGGGCAGCTTTTCTGACATACAGAATCCTTTCCAATACCTAAAGCTAAGGATTTTGGACAAGTTATCACACCTGTGAGCCAATAGAGTTTTAGATACAGAAAGTGGAGGCATTTTAAGTACTCAGTTTTGATTACATTACCTGATTAAGCAACAGCTAAATATAATAAAAACTGATAAATATAGTAACAGATTTCAGTTTGATATAAGGGTTTCAACATTTATACCAAATAAGTTAGCTATGGCATCTGTGCTCTGTTGGTTTGAGAAGTGTAAAAAAAAAAAAAAAGAAAAAAAAAAAAAAAAGCCACCCACCCCACATACCCATAATTGTTTCCACCATTTGGAACATCAGCCAAAACTATGTAGGGAAAAGCAAACAAAAAAAAAACACCATCTTTGCTTGTGTAGGCAGCTGCAGTCTACAGTGGCATTGTAACTGGAATAGGAATCAGGAGAAACTGGGATTCTCTATGGTTTCCTCAGTCCCCTGGAGCAGTGATCCAGTTGGATGTGTTGATCCAGGTGACCATCTTATGTAATGCAAAGTCTCTGCTCTTGGGTTAGGTGCGCATTTTGCAAGTGGCTAGTATAGGGACAGGGTATGCATCTGTCAGGGACAGCACTAGTGGTAGGGAGAGAATAGAGCCGATGTCTGCATCTTCGTCGGAAGCTCCCCTTTGGGTTGGACCAGTCAGGCCACACTCTGTTCTCCTTGACAGATTCCATCAGAAGTTCAGGCCTACACATCTGACTACTCTGAACTGTTGTAAGTGTCCTGATTGGGTGAGCCTTCCCATAGGGATCATTGTTTTACAAGTTCTGCAATATGTCTGAGCACTGCCACTGCACCAACCCAACATTTGTTCCCATTTGACATTTCCGGCTTTACTTATTGTCCATGATACATCAGGATGTCTCTGGAACAGAAAGTGAGAAAAAAGGGACACAATATACTAGATAAGAGGTTTGCATGCCAATTCTCAAAAGATTCTCAGAATGCAGGAAAATTATTATACAGGATTTATATAGTGCCAACAGTTTGCTCAGCGCTTTACAATATAACAGGAGACAATACAGTCCAATACAAGAGGGATAGGAGGGCCCAAGTGCACACCGACCATTTGGAAACTCGGCCACTGCCCGAGGTCAGTAGGGGGCCCCATGAGATGCCCCTGGTACCTTTTTCATAGGCTTTTGAGTTTGGGCAAGGACACAGGGGCCCTATGAGTTGTCAGTTCGCCCCTGGGAGCTCACAAAGAGGGAGGGGCTGGTGGTACAAAAAAAAAAAAAAAAAAAGTAACTGGGGGATGGACTGGTAGGAGGAATAGAAGATTCCATTATTAGCTGAGGGCAGGATAGGCTTCCCTGTAGAGAGGTTTTCAGAGATCGCCTAAAAGTGAGCAGAGTAGGCGAAATTTGAACTTCATGTGGGATGACTTGCAACTCAATAACAGCAGCCATACAGATTGATATAGTTTTGTTTTCCAATTGACCTCTCCTCATAGGAATTGATCTAGTCCACAACCCATTTTTTTGAATGCACACACTGAAAGTTGGAAGATACAATCATAAGTTACAGATTGCATCTCAAATGCAAGTTACAGATTACAACTTGAATGTATCTCCGTTTTCAACATGCATTCTTATAAAATCTAAATTGCTCAAAAGTCAAAAAATTCACAAAGCAAATCAGCGCTACCAATCAATGCAACATGATCAATAATTTTACACTATGGCTGATCAACTAAGGCTGGCCATACATTATACAATTATCTGGAGATTTTTGGTTTAGATTTACCAAAAACCATATAATAGGACAAACCTAAACACTTTCAGTTGTATCCAATTAGGCAGGCCCTTGCACTATACAGTTGAAGGTAAATCTAAAGGAAATTGGGCAGAAAATTGGAAGATAAAAATTGTATAATGTATGGCCAGCCTAAGTTCAACCAAAATTAATCTAAATCAATCAACTGGAAGGGAAGTTAGGTCTATTGGATTGTTTGGGAATTTGATCATTTTGAACAAATCACACAGATTGGATAACAGTCCACCATAATAGGAGGCTTTAAAAGTAGTAGTAAACTACTTAACTTTTACCTAGTGGTAAGCTTAAAATTAATCTCCTAAAAACGTGCAGTTTGGGAGATACTCTTCTGTAGAGCCAGCGCATGCACTGTGAAGGAACGGAAATGCTGCTCTGAAGGAACGGCATACCCGTGCTGTTCCTTCAGAGTACTGTGCTGTGGCGTGGGAGTGATGTCATAGCGACCCGGCCAGTCAAATGGCTGGAGCTTGCGCACCTGGAAGGAAGACCAGGGGAAGATGGAAGCCTCAGCTACAGCGATAGTGGACCACTGGAGGGCTTCATGTTAAGACAAGTCCTACATAATGTGCTAGTATGCAATGCATGTTAGCACATTACCTTGCAGGGGTTTTTTTTTTCCTTCCGGTGGTTTACTACTGCATAATGAGCAAAGTGAGAAGTGCAATTTGTATTTTTTACGGTTCTATTAACCAGTAGTTAATGTAGTTCACAAGGTCAGAGCTCTGTTTGGTGAAAATATATCAGTTCCAATGCACTGGGCTGCAAGTGAAGTTTCCAATCAGACTATAAGATGTCTGGCCAATAATAGGCAATTCTCTTTGATCTTACTGAGTGTTGAAGGGAATTATGACCACTTGCTCTAAGTGCACCATGCCAAAACAACATTTTTGATCTGCAAAAAAAAAAATTGAATACAAGAAAGCTTCTATAAAAATTCCCAGAAGATGTTCTGGACAGCTTCCAAAATATAGGCTTTGGCTAGCTTGAGAGATCAAACTATGTCAAGTGCTCCAGAAGAATAAACCTTTTGAGAACGCCCTGAGAAGAAGTCTCATATTTATACTATCATACATTCCATCGTGTTCACTGAACATTACAAGAGACTTCCATCATCGCTGACAAAACCCAATCTGTCCTCTGGAATCACGTTTTGGAGCACTACGTGGCCACAGAATACGGCAAAACAAAGTTGATGAATTATAAGAGCAGACAATCAAAGTGACAGCAGTATGTCTGGGAGGAAAAATAGGGCTCTTTGTAAGGAGACAGGAGCTCACATTCTGCCAATATGCAGGAATGTACTAGACTGCTGAGGAACATAACAAGCTATGCACTTGGACACAAGACAGTTGGTTTCCAGTGAAGCCATGTGAAGGGCCTCAAATGTATCAAGGATCAGAATGGACCATTAGAGTGAAAGCCATCTGCTGGGGTTCTCATTAATAAACTGGTTGGGGGGGACCACCCACACAAAACACCACATGCAGAAGACAGATATTTTTGGACGACAACTCAAGGTTGTCATCCTTGTCCTTCCTGCCAGAGTCACAATTTCAATGATGTCATATTTGTTCTAAATGGCACCATTTTTGGTGGTCTGCAACAATGACAGACCAACAGCCTGCATATTTAGGAAGAAAGTTGGCAATTGTAGCTCCTGCATCTATCTTGCTTGGTTCCCTTCAAAACTCATAGGGATAACTTTGTTGCAAGTGCATTTTCACCCCCCTCTAGATCACTTAGTGAATGCAGTGTCCTAGGTTTAGTAATACTTTATCTGGTCTCTCACAGTAAACAGAACATGAAAATGCAATTATTTTAGTAAATATAAACTGCTAAATACCTTTTCTCATCAGCAGTATACGCAGTCTTATGACTTGTGTCCAGCAGAGCACTGGTTAAAGCATGTAGGAGAAGTTCATTCTCCCCAGATAGTCCTATGAGGCTGCATATCCCCTGACCCTCTGCCTGGACAGCACATGAACTTACCCGGGGGGGGGGGGGGGGGGGGGGGGGGGGGGGGGGGGGGGGGAGAAGTAATCTCTCTTTAGCAATACACCCCAAACTGAAACTGAGCATGTGCAGCTTGCCCCAAGTCAGTAGAAAGGGAGAATTACAGAAGACCGTATCAAAACATTTTAACCACATGCCGCCCAGCCACTGTATAAATACAGCGGCAGGGTGGCACAGCTGGGCAAAACCACATTTTAAAAACGTATGTTTTGTAAACAGGTAGGGGGCGCGCACAGCGTGCCACCGCCCTACCAGTCCCGCCGATCACAGCCGCGGATGTCAGTCGCCGGGTCACAGCTGGTCGTTACTGGCTATGTCCCGGTGATTGCTGACAGAGCACAGCTGCAGTAGCTGTGCTTTCTGTCAGTTCCCTGACAGCTCCAGGACAGGCTGATTGGGACAGAAGAGTTTCTCTCTCCCGATCAGCGGTGTTCATTGCAGTACACACCCCGCCCCCTAGTAAAACACTCCCTCAGTTAACCCTGTCACTGAAAAACAAACTTAACCCCTTCCTCCCCAGTGCCATTAGTACAGTGTCTTTTTTTGCACTGATCACTAATTGGTGTTACTGGGGATGTCAGTGACCCCAAGTTGGTACCCCCCAATGTCAGCCGCAGTACCGCCATAAGTAAAAAAAAAAAAAAAAAAAAAACACCCACACACCACACAAACTAAAAATCCCTGTATCTTTCCCACCATAACTTTCCCGTAAACCAATTAATTTACACGTATTGAGGTTTATTTGGGTTTTTTTAGCAAAGACATGTCACAGAATGCATTTTGGCAGAAATTGACTAAATTTGTTTTAAATTTTTTTTTTTACTGGACATATTTTAGAGCAAAAAGTCCAAAATATTGTTTTCCTCAAAAAGTTCAGTTTTTTATAGCGCAAAAAATAAGCGCACAGGCGATCAAATACCACCGAAAGAAAGCTCAATTTGTGTGAAAAAAGGACGTAAATTTTGTTTGGGTGCAGCATTGCATGACCGCGCAATTATCAGTTGAATTAGTGCAGCGCCGAGTAGCAAAAAGAGGCGTGGTCATTAAGGGGGGTAAATTCTCTGGAGATCAAGTGGTTAAACAATGCTGAGGATTAACCCCTTAGGTTCCACAGCGAGTATAACAAGCATGCTTTACTGCATATACAGACTGATTGTACTTTTGTGCGTTAACACTTTAAAGCAGAACTTTACTAGTAACCGTTTACTAATTTTTTTCAATACAAAAAATACACAGGGGTTGGACAAAAAAAACACCATGATTTGCAGGTGTGAAAGGGTCAATGTTTCACGCTGAAAGTGATAACATTCTTTTGCTTCCGCTGTGTGATGAGACACTGCGCTAACAGGTGGGAAGCCTCACTACTCATTCACTGTGTGCTGCTAGTGATACGGAGTCATGTCAGATTACGGGGCTTCAAAGGAGAGAAAAATTGCTGGTGCCTGACTGAAGTTGCCAATTTATTTGCGGCGTCCAGTATCAAAAGGTGATTGTGGCATATCAGATGACTATTTCTGGAAAGTGTATAAGTATAAGCGCGGTCGACAAGGTCAACTGACTGGAAAATAAAAAAAAAAAAAACAACATTGCACAGGATTGTGACCCGGAAGAAGAAAACTGCTACAAAAGTGACTGCAGAGCTCAATCTCAGGCCCATGGCCAGCCTGAAGTGTAGTGTGCTTTGAAGCACATTTAGGGTCTAGCAAGGCCCAGTACAGAAAATATATAAAACGGAATACATCAAAACTGGAGCAGCTGTGCATGGCAACCAAATTAGCTTCCAGCTTTCATTTTCAGCACTTACATGAATAAGCTGAAGACAGAAGCTGTTTGACTGCCATTCACAGCTGCTCCAGTTTTGATAAATTCCCCTCATTGTCTTTATGAAAGGATTATACAGGTATAGATATAGCCTAGTCCAGGGGTGGGCAAACTTTTTGACTTGAGGGCCGCAATGGGTTCATATATTGGACCCGGGGGCCGGACCAAGAGTAGATGAATGATGTGTATGTGTCATCCATAGTAAGTATAGTAATATTCCCCCATAGTAAGCATAGTAATTCATCCCCCATATAGTAATTCATCCCCCATATAGTAATTCATCCCCCCATATTAAGTCCCCAAGTCCCCCCTGCATCAATTCACTTACCTTTGCTCTGCGTGTTCCTCTCGCCGTGTTCCCGCGCCGTTCCGGTGTAGCATGAAAATCTGTCTCCTATGAGGATCTGTCCCCCTCGACGTATCTGCGCATGTGCCAGTTTCAGGCATTAGCAGCCGATCGGCGATCTCCGGCACATGCGCAGATACGTCGAGGGGGACAGATCCTCTTAGGAGACAGATTTTCATGCTACACCTGTCTTCAGGGCGGACTGTGAGAGGAGCCTAGCTCCGCAGGCCAGATTAAAAGGTCCGCCGGGCCATATGCGGCCCGCAGTTTGCCCATTGCTGGCCTAGTCTCTCACATGTACTGTTAACCCCTTGCCTACCGGACACTTTCACCTTCCTGCCCAGGCCAATTTTCAGCTTTCAGAGTGGTCACACTGACTGAATTGCGCGGTCATGCAACACTGTACCCATTACATTTTTATCATTTTTTCCACAAAGCTTTTTTGTGGTATTTAATTTGGATTAAAAAAAAAATAAATATATATATATATATATATATATATATATATATATATTTATTTTAGTTTCTATTATAAAATTTTAGCAAAACAGGTAATTTTTCACCTTCACTGATTTGTGCTGATCAGAGGCTGCACTGATCCATGGAACTGGCAGAACTGATACACAGTTAGGCTGCACTGATAATCAGTGTAGAGGTCTTTCCACACTGTCGCAGCAGGAAAAAAGTACTGCTGATAAAGTGTATTTGCATCGCGATCAGCTGTGATTGGACACAGCTGAACACATAGTAAATGCCCACTGATTCGCCTTTACATTGATCACAGAGGGTGCCGGGTGCTCGCCACAGCAGGTGAGTGGTTCTGGGAAGAAATCAATGAATGCCCTCCCAGAACTGGACAGCTGCATTGTGGTAGTCATTCAGCTATAGTGTGGTTGCCAAGTGGTTAAAGCACACCTTCACCCTGGAAAGGGAATTTAAGTCCCTGTTGTGGGCAATTAACAGATCTGTTCTGTAATTTTGCATTTATAGCCTTATTAGACTTTTACAGGATACAGCCAGTCAACATGCAAGACTATCCAAACAAGGGAAAATACACATTCAGCATCAAAGGCGATCATAAAGCCTGAGCCTATTTGCCACTCTAAGTTTGTGTATCCCCATACCGGGAACCAGGGGTCCAAGCAAAAGGACCATTTTACTATCCTTCAAGCATTTGGGGGGCTGGACTGGAGAGTGGGAGTCGAAAATGCCTCAGCAGTCTTAATAAAAGGAATATTTTCCCATTGTTGACATCAATGAGAAGAATAGTCCCCCCACTGATAGTGCCAGTAGGGGGAATGGTGCTCCATCTTTGGAATTAGTTGGTGGAATAGTGCCCCAAGGGACAGATAAAGGACAATAAAAGCCACATCTGGGCCCCAGTTGAAAACCACTGCTATAAACGTAAGAAAAAAAAAGTTAGAGAAAAGAAAAATAAAAATTGGAGCCCATTCCGTACAGACAGAGCAATGCGAAATTAATGCAACTTAGGTAAACTGGTCAGTTTAGTGTTTTTGCCTATTTAGGTGTGTTTAATATTTATAGTCTATAAAGTTTCATTGATGTGTGTAGTACTGCTTGTGCTTTGAAATTGTGGTAAAATTCTTTCCAATGACATTGGGGGTTGATTTGACAACACTGGAGAGTGTAAAATCTGGTGCAGCTGTGCATAGTAGCCAATCGGCTCCAAACTTTAGGTTCCTCAATTAAGAGTTTGGCAACACCTGGCAGCCAATTGCAAAATCTGGTGCAGCTCTGTATAGAAACCAATCGGCTGCCAAACGCTTAATTGACGAAGCTGAAGTTTGGAGCCGATTGGCTACTATGCACAGCTGCACCAGATTTTGCACTCTCCAGTTTTAGCAAGTCAGCCCCAATAAATCTTAGCTTTACCTATAGTTTGTTACACTTACAACCATTTACTTAACTGATTTTTATTAGTCATTAGTATTATAGCCATTAACATTGTACATTTGCAATGTTGTGCACACCTGAGTGTATATATAAAAAATAATTTAAATATAGGGTATTTTGTTTTACCAATGTCGAAGGCGGTTGTAAATGCTTCAACAAAGCCACTTGCTCTGAAAAGGTTTGAAATATGCATTGGTATATTACATACTGCTTTAAGGCAATCTTCCACTTCCATTTGGTATGTACATGCAGATTAGAATATTGGTGCTGGCAGTCAGAGTCTGTAGTCATAGCAGTAAGAATCAACTTGTGTTATGTAATACACTGTAATTGTATCTGACAATGACAGTATTTAACAGATGGCACTGTAGATGCAACCTGAAGGTGGCAGCATTTATTTGCAAGCCTTTTATTTTCAAAAGGAAGTCTCCAGCCTGCATGTGATTATTATTAAGCTGAATGTACGTAAAGCAAATTCAATGGAAGCCAAATCTTAGAAATCAGTACATGCTATTTTTTTGGATAAATAGGCAAGGGACAGTCCAAAACAATGGCCTGCTGGACATGTACCAATGCTGCAAAGCAGTGGTTCTCAAGCTTCCTAATGCCGTGACCCTTTAATACAGACCCTCATGTTGTGGTGACCCCCAACCATAAAAGTTACCCAGTAATTATAATTCATGAGTGTCGTTTTACCTACACAGCAGCAGCCCTCTACACAGCAGCAGCCCTCTACACAGCAGCAGCCCTCTACACAGCAGCAGCCCTCTACACAGCAGCAGCCCTCTACACAGCAGCAGCCCTCTACACAGCAGCAGCCCTCTACACAGCAGCAGCCCTCTACACAGCAGCAGCCCTCTACACAGCAGCAGCCCTCTACACAGCAGCAGCCCTCTACACAGCAGCAGCCCTCTACACAGCAGCAGCCCTCTACACAGCAGCAGCCCTCTACACAGCAGCAGCCCTCTACACAGCAGCAGCCCTCTACACAGCAGCAGCCCTCTACACAGCAGCAGCCCTCTACACAGCAGCAGCCCTCTACACAGCAGCAGCCCTCTACACAGCAGCAGCCCTCTACACAGCAGCAGCCCTCTACACAGCAGCAGCCCTCTACACAGCAGCAGCCCTCTACACAGCAGCAGCCCTCTACACAGCAGCAGCCCTCTACACAGCAGCAGCCCTCTACACAGCAGCAGCCCTCTACACAGCAGCAGCCCTCTACACAGCAGCAGCCCTCTACACAGCAGCAGCCCTCTACACAGCAGCAGCCCTCTACACAGCAGCAGCCCTCTACACAGCAGCAGCCCTCTACACAGCAGCAGCCCTCTACACAGCAGCAGCCCTCTACACAGCAGCAGCCCTCTACACAGCAGCAGCCCTCTACACAGCAGCAGCCCTCTACACAGCAGCAGCCCTCTACACAGCAGCAGCCCTCTACACAGCAGCAGCCCTCTACACAGCAGCAGCCCTCTACACAGCAGCAGCCCTCTACACAGCAGCAGCCCTCTACACAGCAGCAGCCCTCTACACAGCAGCAGCCCTCTACACAGCAGCAGCCCTCTACACAGCAGCAGCCCTCTACACAGCAGCAGCCCTCTACACAGCAGCAGCCCTCTACACAGCAGCAGCCCTCTACACAGCAGCAGCCCTCTACACAGCAGCAGCCCTCTACACAGCAGCAGCCCTCTACACAGCAGCAGCCCTCTACACAGCAGCAGCCCTCTACACAGCAGCAGCCCTCTACACAGCAGCAGCCCTCTACACAGCAGCAGCCCTCTACACAGCAGCAGCCCTCTACACAGCAGCAGCCCTCTACACAGCAGCAGCCCTCTACACAGCAGCAGCCCTCTACACAGCAGCAGCCCTCTACACAGCAGCAGCCCTCTACACAGCAGCAGCCCTCTACACAGCAGCAGCCCTCTACACAGCAGCAGCCCTCTACACAGCAGCAGCCCTCTACACAGCAGCAGCCCTCTACACAGCAGCAGCCCTCTACACAGCAGCAGCCCTCTACACAGCAGCAGCCCTCTACACAGCAGCAGCCCTCTACACAGCAGCAGCCCTCTACACAGCAGCAGCCCTCTACACAGCAGCAGCCCTCTACACAGCAGCAGCCCTCTACACAGCAGCAGCCCTCTACACAGCAGCAGCCCTCTACACAGCAGCAGCCCTCTACACAGCAGCAGCCCTCTACACAGCAGCAGCCCTCTACACAGCAGCAGCCCTCTACACAGCAGCAGCCCTCTACACAGCAGCAGCCCTCTACACAGCAGCAGCCCTCTACACAGCAGCAGCCCTCTACACAGCAGCAGCCCTCTACACAGCAGCAGCCCTCTACACAGCAGCAGCCCTCTACACAGCAGCAGCCCTCTACACAGCAGCAGCCCTCTACACAGCAGCAGCCCTCTACACAGCAGCAGCCCTCTACACAGCAGCAGCCCTCTACACAGCAGCAGCCCTCTACACAGCAGCAGCCCTCTACACAGCAGCAGCCCTCTACACAGCAGCAGCCCTCTACACAGCAGCAGCCCTCTACACAGCAGCAGCCCTCTACACAGCAGCAGCCCTCTACACAGCAGCAGCCCTCTACACAGCAGCAGCCCTCTACACAGCAGCAGCCCTCTACACAGCAGCAGCCCTCTACACAGCAGCAGCCCTCTACACAGCAGCAGCCCTCTACACAGCAGCAGCCCTCTACACAGCGGAAATATGTGTTTTCTGATGGTCTTAGGGGACCCCTGTGAAAGGGTCGTTGGACCCCCAAAGGGGTTGCGACCCACAGGTTGGAGAACCACTGCTGCAAAGGGGGAAAAAAAAAAAAAAAAGTTTAAAAAGGCCAAGTTAATCTTTAAACAATATAAAAAATACAAGCAGGCAGTTGCTGAAAGACAGGAGGAATCAATGGACTACCAGAGGTCACCAGCGCCCTCACAGTTCATTGAGAACAAGTCATTCTCAAAGACTGTCAGTATTTATAGTTAATTCATAGAACTCTGAATGAATGAGGTGGCCGGGTGGGCTGAACTGGAGGAAAGCAGCAGGAGTGGGAACACGTTACACGATCCTCAAAAAAAAAAAAAAAAAAAACCCACATGGGTGAAACATGCAACAAAAGGTGAACATAGTAGACTGCTTTTGGGGTGTTAATGTAAGCCGTGTACCGGGGTGGGCTCCCCAGGATACAGTGAAGTCACGAACGAGGAAAGCAATCTCAACACCAGCTTTTGTCACAACAGAATTTTACTTAGATGTGAAATGGAAATTTCTGGACGGCACATATCTAAACCCAACTATTACAGAAAGGTCCAAAGTTGTATGCAGAGAAAGGCACTTTTAAGGGCTCGTTTACACCGACTGTGCCTTCTGAAAAGCATTCTGCAATCAATCACTTTTCAGAGGGGAGTTGACAGGTGGTGAGGAGGAATGCACTACCTGTTGTGGGGCAGTTGCAGCATAGCCCCATTGACCAAACAGGGGGGGGGGGGGGGGGGGGGAAGATACATTTTGCAAAACATGGGCGCACACATGCAGAGAAGTCCACTGTCTCTGCAGCTTAACCACTTCAGCCTCCGCAACATGCCTGTATGCCGCCTGGTTGAAGTGGTTATACCAGAATGAGGCCATCTTTCTGGGCTCTTCCATTCCACCAGGAAGCCCGAGTATCGTATTTTGTCGCCATTCCACAAGCGCTCCCACTGTTAAAGCCTGAGATGTTAGGTAAAATATAAAAGATGTTATGCTGAGTACATAGACACCTAATAATTGGGTATTCTATTGTTTCTGTGCATTAAAATTCATTAGAGTGTATTTTGCCCCCCCTCCCAAAAAAAAACAAAAAACCCCACACTGTACAAATACCAAGTCACATAAAAATTACCATACCCTCCATTTTTTTAGTTCTGCCAAAAAAGAAAATAAGAAATTATATATTATATTTTTTTTGGGAGGGGGGCGATTCCAAGCAATTTTCTAGCAAAAAAAAAAAAAAAAAAGTTTCCCTCTTCATGTAAATGAGCTTGGTCACTGCAAGAAACTTTCCTGGCTGTTTTACAGAGCTCTAGACATGAATGGTGAATTCTTGATTTGTTTACTTGTTCTAGGTCAGCAAGACCAGAGATCCAAAAAGGGAACAATGGCTGAATCTGGAAAAAAAAACCCACACACTGCCTTGAGTGCATCTGCCACTGCTCAGACTTACTGAGAAGAGTGGTTGCCCATAGTGACCAGAGGCCTACAACCACTTCGAAGCCTGAGCTAGAGTAGTATCAGCTGGGATCTGGTTGCTGTTAGAAAGGGGATAATTTTCCATTATGCTGAAGCAACAATTTGTATTGAACAAGTCTCCATGTCCCTTAATTATCAGAGGGGCCCGTCCACAGGGGCCCATGTCTAGATCACCGTAGTGACATGTAACAAGCATCCATGCGCCTGCTTATAGCAGCTAGCGAGAGCATGTGTGACAACACGGGACAGCAAATTGTTAACAGTCAGAATGTTGTCACCCCCCCAAAAAAAAATTAATATTTTTAATTATAAATACTTTAAGAATAAACATAAAAAAATCTCCAACTTCTATTAAAGAAATTATATATTCTAATAGCATATTTTATTACATCATTACTATATATTGAAATATTCTATTAGAAAAAGGTTTTAAATTTGGAAATATTGTTAGAATATTTTTTTTATTTAATCCCTCTCTCTCTCTCTCTCATTTTATTAAACAAACATATCAAATTTATAATGTATATATTTGCGTTATAAATTTGATATGTTTGTTTAATAAAATGATAGAATATATATCTATATCTCTATCATTTTATTAAACAAATAGACATATCAAATACATATAAATACACATGCATAGTTGTGAAAGCGAACAGCAACTAGAAATACAAGCAGTCTTAAAGCTCATTCACACTTGACTATTTCTAACTCTTGCCAAACGCCTCTATAGCATTTGACAGGCATTTGGGAAGCATTTTTTAACACTCCCAAAACGCCCTATGCGCAGTTTTAAGGCAGTTGATAGGAGTTTGCCAAGCATTAAAACCGCACTCCAAAACGCCTATAATGAAGTTAAATGTTATTAATGCTCTGCAACCGCCTTGCAACTGAGTCGCAACCACCTGCCAGGAGTTTGCAGAGCGGCACCGTAGACTTGAATGGGAGGCTTTGACTCCTGACTAGACATGACGCTAACGCTTCCGTGTGAACAGCACTGTGTGCTGCCATGTGCAGAATTTTCATAGGCCTTTGAGAAGCGTTAAAACGCTTCCCAAAAGCCTGACGCCTGCTGAGAAAGCTAGTGTGAATGTAGCTTAATAGCTCCCATAAATCATTACTCACAGCTGTGCATGGCCTGCAGGGATAACACAGGAGGCACAGGGCCAGCAGACCTCCTTAGCTCCATGTTGTCAGGTACACAACATCTCACACCCATTTACATACACCCGAGTATCTGCAAAGGTCTAAAGAGGTAACAATGGCCAAATTTAAGAACCAAAAAAAGTCTACCTTGAGTGTATCGGACTGCTCATATAGACTTATTGAGAAGAGTGGTTGCCCATAGCAACCAGAGGCCTACAACAACTTCTAAGCCTGAGCTAGAGTAGCATCAGCTAGGATCTGGTTGCTGTTAGAAAAGGGGACAATTTTCCATTATGCTCAAGCAGCAATTTGTATTGAACAAGTCTCTAATTAACAGAGGGCCCGTCCCTGGGGGCCCATGTCTAGATCACTGTAGGGACATGTAATGGGCGGCACAGTGGCTTAGTGGTTAGCACTTCCGCCTGACAGTACTGGGGTCGCCGGTTCAAATCCCAACCACGGCACCACCTGCCTGGAGTTTGCATGTTCTCCCTGTGCCTGCGTGGGTCTCCTCCAGGTACTCCGGTTTCCTCCCACACTCCAAAAGACATGCAGGTAGGTTAATTGGATCCTGTCTAAATTGTCCATAATATGTGTATGTTTGAATGTAAGTTAGGGACCTTAGATTGTACGCCCCATGAGGGTTAGGGACTGATATGAATGTACAATATATATGTAAAGCGCTGCATAAATTGACAGCGCTATACAAGTACCTGAAATAAATGAGCATCCACGTGCCTGCTTATAGCTGCCATCGGAAGCATGTGTGACAACACAGGAAAGCAAATTGTTGACAGTCAGAATGTGGTCACCCCCCCAAAAAAGGAGAGAGTGAAGCCATAACAGCCAGGTGACCGGCATTTTAAAAACAGGTCAGTGGGGTGTAAACTGATAAACAAAATCCCACGACTACTCCTAGGCTTATTTAGAAGAGTGGTTGCCAGTTAGCCATAGAAACCAGAGAGGCCTACATTCCCTTCTAAGCCTGAACCAGAGGAGCATCAGATGAGATTCGGTTGCTATTACAAAGATTGGCACTTTGCATTGAACAAGTCCTTATGTCTCCCAATTATCAGAGGGCCGCTTCTTAAAGCCAGCCTGTCACAAAAAAAAAAAAAAAAAAAAAAAAAAAAAAAAAAAAAAAAAAAACACATGCAGGTTGTGTTTGGCAGGCAGTATTCAAGTAAAAAAGGGACCATACCACAACTAAAAAAAAAACAAAACGCATGTGGTGTGGTTTTTAAATGGTTAGCACAGCTAGTGCCTCAGAGCCACCTGTCAAATGCCTCTGAAAAGTGATCAACTTCTAAACAGGAAACAAATATTCATTGCTAGCTGGCCAAATAAAAAAAAAAAAAAAAAAAATTAATATATATATAACATTTCTTTTAAATGATTAATTTAGTTATTTTTTACATTTAAGCAATGCAAAATACATTAAAAAAATAGAATATTTTTAATTCTATATAAAAAATATTCTGAGTGTATTTTGAATAAAATGATTTAGAACATTGTATATGAAAAACACTTTAATAGAAGAATTTGAGATTTTAAATATACACACACGGGATGTTTTAAATATACATTAGTATTACATTAAAAATAATTAGAATATTCTTAGATAAATTTATATATATATATATATATATATATATATATATATATATATATATATATATATATATTCCAATAGATTATTTTTAATACACCATTAATATTTTAAAATAGTTTTATATTATAATAAACTTTGAATTAAAATATTTTACTGTAGATAATTTATATAAAAATAGTAATTTTTTTAAATAGGCATATCAAATTCATATAAATACACCTGCATAGGTATGAAAGAGCCAACAGGAACCAGACATATAAGCAGTCTAATAGCTCCCCTAAGTCATTACTTACGGTTCTGCACGTCCTGCAGGGATCACACACAGGAGGCACAGGGCCAGCAGACCTCTCCTCAGCTCCATGTCAGGTACACAGCCTCTCACACCTGTCCCAGCTCCTCATTGCTCACCTGTCTATATACACCTGAGAAGGGGGCGGGGACTTCCTCATTCAGGACACGCTCAGGTGAAGACATGTAAACACGCCTGATGTATTTTCCTCCTGTGAACTTCTCCTAATAATAAGTGTAGTCACCACTCCTACTGTAATACATATCATGAGGTAAGCCAGCCATGTGGATCTGGGGACTGGACCTGTGCAAAAATATAATAAAATTTGTGTAAAGGCAAAAAATGTTTTCATTTTTAGATAGAGTGTGTGGGGGGGATTAGATTGGGGGGAATGGGGAAGCGGTGTCTGCACAGACTCCTCTTCTGTGCCCAATTTAACCCCTTCAATACCGGGCACTTTTACCCCCTTCCTGCCCAGGCCAGCTTTCAGCGCTCTCACGCTTTGAATAACAATTGCGCGATCATGCACCACTGTGCCCAAACTAAATTTTATCATTTTCTTCACATAACTAGAGCTTTCTTTTGGTGGTATTTAGTCACCGCTAGGGTTTTTATTTTTTGCTAAATTAACAATAAAAGACCAAAAAACAAAAAAAACACGTTTCTTTGTTTATGTTATAAAAGTTTGTAAATAAATAATTGTTCTTCATAAATTTAGGCCGAGATGTATTCTGCTACATGTCTTTGGTGAAAATAACCCAAATTAGGATGTATTATTTAGTCTGTAGGACAGGACAGATATCCCCCAAATGTCAGGACAGATGTCCCCCAAATGTCAGAACAGTACAGATATCCCCCAAATGTCAGGACAGATGTCCCCCAAATGTCAGAACAGTACAGATATCCCCCAAATGTCAGGACAGATGTCCCCCAAATGTCAGAACAGTACAGATATCCCCCAAATGTCAGGACAGATGTCCCCCAAATGTCAGAACAGTACAGATATCCCCCAAATGTCAGGACAGATATCCCCCAAATGTCAGGACAGTACAGATATCCCCCAAATGTCAGAACAGGACAGATATCCCCCAAATGTCAGGACAGTACAGATATCCCCCAAATGTCAGAACAGGACAGATATCCCCCAAATGTCAGAACAGTACAGATATCCCCCAAATGTCCGGACAGATATCCCCCAAATGTCAGGACAGTACAGATATCCCCCAAATGTCAGAACAGGACAGATATCAGCCAAATGTCAGGACAGTACAGATATCCCCCAAATGTCAGGACAGATATCCCCCAAATGTCAGGACAGTACAGATATCCCCCAAATGTCAGGACAGTACAGATATCCCCCCAAATGTCAGAACAGTACAGATATCCCCCAAATTTCAGGACAGGACAGATATCCCCCAAATGTCAGAACAGGACAGATATCCCCCAAATGTCAGGACAGTACAGATATCCCCCCAAATGTCAGGACAGTACAGATATCCCCCAAATGACCCCTTTTTGCAAAGTAGACAGTCTGATGTATTTCAAAAGAGGCATGGCGAGTTTTTTGAAGTTGTCATTTTTTTGTCATTTTTTGGAAAATGAAGAAATTAAAAAAAAAATATTTTCACAATTTATTTTTTACATATTGTCACCAGTGCAGTACAGCGTCAGCATATACCTGGTGTAGCGGTGATCAGGGACACTGACTGGTGACAATACGAAAAAAAAAAAATAATAATTTTTTTTATTTATTTTGTTTATCTTTTTTATTACATTTTTTTCTCTTTTTTTTAAGATTTTTTTTCATATTGCACTATAACCAAAGTAGTATAATGTTACCACTTGGTCACAGCAGGTCACATGGTACTGGCAACAGGGCCGTTAGACAGATCTGTCATCGACCGTGTCCGAGGTACACGGCCAGTGACCGATCTCGCCACAGCGCGGCCCTGCAGGCACGTGCAAAGCACGATCCGGGAAGAAACGTCATATGACGCCCACCCAGGGGCGGACTGACCCGAGGGCCCAGGGTCAGTAGGGGGGCCCCATGAGATGCCCCTGATACCTTTCATAGGCTTTTCTGGGTGTGGTTTGAGTGAGTGCGAGCCCTATGATCCCCTATTGCTTGGGGGCCCCATGAGTTGTCAGTTCGCCCCTGTGCCCACCCGGTGGGACGAGAGGTTCGCCCGGCCGCCATTTTCCTATAGGCTGGGCAGAAAGTAGTTAAAGTATAACTAAAGGCAAATTATTTTTTTTTTCAGTTTTGGATGGAGTGGAGAGGGATTAGAGCCCCTGTCATTTGTCACTGCTGTCTGTGCCCCCATTAGGGAGATTCACCCACTCTAGTTGTCCTGCTTACTATTATCATTTCTGGTCCTCCTTAGAAAAGTAATAGAGAGGAAATCTTTCAATGGGGTCACTAGTTCTGGTGACCCTTGGGGGGGGCCCAGGAGATTCCCTTAATTTGCAGGGATTGCCTCTCACTTCCTGTTTTCGCACTTACTGGCGGGCGCTGATGAGCACAGATGGGCACTGATGAGCACAGATGGGCACTCACTGGTGGGCACTGATGAGCACAGATGGGCACCGATGAGCACAGATATTCACTCACTGGCAGGCACTGATGAGCACATATGGGCACAGATGGGCACTCACTGGTGGGCACCGATGAGCACAGATGGGCACTGACGGGCACTGATGAGCACTGATATGCACTCACTGGTGGGCACTGATGAGCACAGGTGGCCAACGATGAGCACTGACGGGCACTAATATGCACTTACTGGCAGGCACTGATGAGCACATATGGGCACCGATGAGCACTGATATGCACTCACTGGTGCGCACTGATGGGCACAGATGGCCACTCACTGGTGGGCACTGATGAGCACAGATGGGCAATGACAGACACCAATGAGCACAGATGGGCACTGACAGGCACCAATGAGCACAGATGGGCACTGACAGGCACCAATGAGCACAGATGGGCACTGACAGGCACCAATGAGCACAGATGGGCACTGACGGGCACCGATGAGCACTGATATGCACTCACTGGTGGGCACTGATGAGCACAGATGGGTACTGATGAGCACAGATAGGGCACTGATGAGCACATTCACAGTTTAGGAACCGATTCTCTCTCCTTTCCTCACACTCGGTATTGGTGTGAGGAAAGAAGAGAGAAAACCCAGCCATGACCCTGCTGGGTTTACATTTGTGATCGCTCTGTCCAATGACGAGCAATCACAAATGTAAACAACCGCTGTAATTGGCCGTTCACCCCCCTCTTCGTAATGTGCTGTGTCCAAGGGATAGAGCCATCACTTATAGTTCCCAATGCGCGCCGCCGGGGGTACGCGGGAAGCGCGATCACGGGAGGATGTCATATCATGCCCTCCCAGAACAGGCCGGCCGCGGTGAAACCGTCATTCGGCTATCTGTGGTCGGCAACTGGTTAATCGCAAAAAGTAAAAAATATAGTGTTTTATTCCAAAATTGTCTGACTTTTTTTGTTTATAGTGCAAAAAATTAAAAACGCAGAGGCAATCAAATACCACCGAAAGAAATCTCTATTTATGGGAAAAAAGGATGTAAATTTAATTTTGTACAGCATTGCATGACCGCGCAATTGTCAGTTAAATAACGCAGCGTCGTATCGCAAAAAAATGGCCTGGTCAGGAAGGGAGGTAAATCCTCTGGAGGGCAAGGGGTTAATACCAGTTGTATCTTCTGATCCTGGTGACTAGGGGCGGACTGACCATTTGGAAACTGCCTGAGGGCCCGGGGTCAGTAGGGGGCCCCATGAGATGCTCCTGGTACCTTTTTCATAGGCTTTTTTGAGTTTGGGCAAGGACACAGGGGCCCCATGATCCCCTATTGCCCGGGGGCCCCATGAGTTGTCAGTCCACCCCTGCTGGTGACACTTCCTAACATGGCTCACACAAAACAATTGCAGCCCTGGCCAGCAGCTGAAAAGGAGAGGAACCAATGCAATTAAAAAGTCAAAAACCAAAAATTTTTTTAAAAAAAACCCCACCCCTCCAAAAAAAACAAAAACACACACAAAAAAACAACCCATTTTTACCTTCTATGCATGAAGGTAAAAAACCTTGTGTGCAGCATCCCCCCCCCCCCCTGACTCCGACTCCGGGAAGGGAAAATGGCTAATTGGGCCCAATTTGGACCTTGTCACTTAGGGGTGGACTCACTTTTGTTGACAGCGGTTTAGACATTAATGGCTGTGTGTTGAGTTATTTTGAGGGAGCAGCAAATTTACATGTTATACAAGCTGTACACTGACTACGTCACATTGTAGCAAAGTGTCGTTTCTTCAGTGTTGTCACATGAAAAGATATAATAAAATATTTACAAAAGTGTGAGGGGGGGACTCACTTCTGTGAAATACTGTACAGGTGAAACTCAAAAAATGAGAATATGGTGCAAAAGTTCATTTATTTCAGTGCAGCAACTTAAAAGGTGAAACTAATGTATGAGATAAACTCATTACATGCAAAGCAAGATAGTTCAAGCCGTGATTTGTCATCATTGTGATGATTATGGCTTACAGTTTATGAAAACCGCAAATCCACAATCTCAGAAAATGAGAATATTGTGAAAAGGTGGAATATTCTCGGCTCAAAGTGTCCCACTCTAATCAGATAATTAAGCCATAACACCTGCAAAGGGTTCCTGAGCCTTTAAATGGTCTCCCAGTCTGGTTCAGTAGGAATCACAATCATGGGAAAGACTGCTGACCTGACACCATCATTGACACCCTCCATAAGGAGGGAAAGCCTCAAAAGGTAATTGCAAAAGAAGTTGGATGTTCCCAAAGTGCTGTATCAAAGCACATTAATAGAAAGGTATGTGGAAGGGAAAAATGTGGAAGAAAAAGGTGCACAAGCAGCAGGGATGACCGCAGCCTGGAGAGGATTGTCAGGAAAAGGCCATTCAAAAGTGTTGGGGACTTTCACAAGGAGTGGACTGAGGCTGGAGTCAATGCATCAAGAGCCACCACACACAGATGGATCCTGGACATGGGCTTCAAATGTCGTATTCCTCTTGTCAAGCCGCTCCTGAACAACAAACAACGTCAGAAGCATCTTACCTGGGCTAAAGAAAAACAGACCTGGTCTGTTGCTCAGTGGTCCAAAGTCCTCTTTTCTGATGAGAGCAACTTTTGCATCTAATTTGGAAACCAAGGACCCCGAGTATGGAGGAAGAATGGAGAGGCACAAGGACCCCGAGTATGGAGGAAGAATGGAGAGGCCCAAGGACCCCGAGTATGGAGGAAGAATGGAGAGGCACAAGGACCCCGCGTATGGAGGAAGAATGGAGAGGCCCAAGGACCCCGAGTATGGAGGAAGAATGGAGAGGGCCAAGGACCCAGAGTATGGAGGAAGAATGGAGAGGGCCAAGGACCTAGAGTATGGAGGAAGAATGGAGAGGCACAAGGACCCCGAGTATGGAGGAAGAATGGAGAAGCCCAAGGACCCCGAGTATGGAGGAAGAATGGAGCGGCACACACTGCAAGATGCTTGAAGTCCAGTGTGAAGTTTCCACAGTCTGTGTTGATTTGGGGAGCCATGTCATCTGCTGGTGTTTGCCCACTGTGCTTCATTAAGTCCAGGGTCAACACAGCCGTCTACCAGGAGATTTTGGAGCACTTCATGCTTCCTTCCGCAGACGAGCTTTATGGGGATGCTGACTTCATTTTCGAGCAGGATTTGGCACCTGCCCACACTGCCAAAAGCACCAAAACCTGGTTCAATGACCGTGGGATTACTGTGCTTTATTGGCCAGCAAACTCGCCTGACCTGAACCCCATAGAGAACCTATGGGGCATTGCCAAGAGAAAGATGAGAGACATGAGACTGAACAATGCTGAAGAGCTGAAGGCCGCTATTGAAGCATCCTGGTCTTCCATAACACCTCAGCAGTGCCACAGGCTTCCATGCCACGCCGCATTGAGGCAGTAATTGCTGCAAAAGGAGCCCAAACCAAGTACTGAGTACATATGCATGCTTCTACTTTTCAGAGGTCCGATATTGTTCTATGTACAATCCTTGTTTTATTGATTGCATGTAATATTCTCATTTTCTGAGATTGTGGATTTGGGGTTTTCATGAGCTGTGAGCCATAATCATCACAATGATGACAAATCACGGCTTGAACTATCTTGCTTTGCATGTAATGAGTCTCATATATTAGTTTCACCTTTTAAGTTGCTGCACTGAAATAAATGAACTTTTGCACCATATTCTATTTTTTCGAGTTTCACCTGTATATTCCCTGCTATAGTACGGTTGCTTTGTTATTGCCATTGTCATTGTTTCACATTTGTTTTACCATTGGGGTGTTGCCTATACATTTGCATTAATTATTCCCCACCCTAACAGGTGTGTCAGAGTTTATGGTGCTATTTGGAGATTCATGAGGGGGGCACAGGAACAGGGGACCCAAGACACAGCGGCTCCTTTCGGGGGTAAGCGCTACACAAAAAACTTTTTCAAGTTCTTAAAGTGTGACCACTCTGCAGTATAATGAAAAAAGGTTGCGCAATCTTTAGAAATTCTCCAGTCCTCTGAAAGATCCTGATCCTCTGACAATTAGAGATAATTAATTATCGTCTAGTTGTTTATAGAATGCCTTATTATTACATGTTTAGCAATATGACAGTGTGGAAACTCCTTATCCTTGCTGGCAATCTTCACATCTTTCTTCCTTCTTGGGCTGAAGAACATTTTGTACCTCGGGTGATGTGGATTGTTCTCCAAGGTGGTGACACATTGGTCTAAAAATATTCATAGCAGCACATGCAGCTTCTATGGGACCTGAGGATGGAAAGGAGCCTCATTAAAAGGTGTGTTGAGGCATTTTTTTAACCGAATAACATGTATAATTTTTTTTTTGTTCACTTACCAACAGGCAAATACAGATCCCAGATCTTCCATATTGCATACTCCATGTTCCAGTAGGATGACGAAAAGGTAATGACCGTACAGAAGTATTGCATTTGTTTTGGCTTAACCACTTACTGACCAATGTATGTATGTAAACATCATGGCAGTTGCAGCCATGATTTTAGTACCATTTTTTTCAGCTGGCGATCGGCCATTTTGTAAAGGTGATCTGGGAGACTTTACAGCCACCAGATCACTTCTACAGCTCTATGAAAAGCTTCCCTGTTCCTTCGAGGAGCCCAGGACCATTAAGGTGGCCTGGAATGACTGCTTCCTACATTGGAGATGGAGGAATATACTTTCCCCAATCTCCTCTGTGATGAATGAACAATGATTTTGTCAACTCCACTTTCAGGGCTGTCATTTTCTGGCTGTTACAGCCAGGAAAGCAGCTAACCAAACACGATTTGTGCATGGTTAGCTGCTTTGGAGGGCAGGGGAGACTTTAGACTTAGTCTGTTAGACCTCTGATGTCTCCCTAAAGAGGACCTGTAACTGCCCAAAGTTATCACGAGGGGCTTGTTAGCCCCCTTGTGATAGCAATAACATTAAATGAAAAAAATTAAACTTTAAAAATAAATAAATAAAAGATATTAAAACCTCCCAATCCTCCCGCACATACATGCAAATGCAAACTGTAAACAGTGATTGCACCACACATACTGTATGAGGTATTACCACAAATGTCAGTGTGACATTAAAAATTCTGGGAGCATCATTCACGATTAACTCTAACCTCATAACCTGTCAAAGCACCCCCTTTAGTTAATTTTGGGTACCGTAGTTTGCCACTATTTCATGGGTGTAAGCAATTTTAAATCTTGACATGTTTTGTATCTAATTACTCAATGTGACGTACTGTAATCTTTTATGCTTTACCTAAAAAATGGGTATTATATTGTATTTTTTGCGCTAAAATTTTTTTCCTGAAAGTGTATTTTTTTCCTGAAAATTAGCATTTGATAAATGGCTGAGCAAATGTGTGACATAAAAAATTGCAACAGCCATCATTTTATTATTCAGGGTCTCTGCTTTCAGAAAATATATAATGTTTGGGGGTTCTATGTAATTTTCTAGTAAAATAATGGTGATTTTACCATGTGTGAAAAAATAAATGCCCCACAAGTGGTTAACCACTTCCCGTCCGGCCCATGTATATAAACAGCCAAACGGGAGGAGTGCAGGTTCGGGTGGCCATTTATAAACGTCCTGCCCGCTTCCCTGCCTGTGCGTGCTCCCTGGGAGCGCGCGGCACCACAATCCGAGGCTGTGTCCGGAGGAGAACACTGATCGCGGTACGGGACCTCTGTGTGAGGTCCCGATCATATGATCACTGATTGGTCAATCAGTGATCACATGAATAGTAGTAAGCAAGATGTCACTTCCTGACATCATTGCTTACTATTAGTGAATCTGTCAATGATCACAGAGGTCACATGGTACAAGGCTATTCACAACAGCCTTGTACCATGTGATAAGCTGTAACCAATCACAGCTCACACAGTATTTCTCAATGACTGCAAGAATGCAGCCAGAGAGAAGGAGAAATGATTGCTTTTACAGCCTTTTTGGGTGTAAAAGCAATCAGTGTGAAAAAAAAAAAATCTTCATCACCCCCCACAAGTAGTACAGTGTCACTATGACACTGTACTGCTAGGGTGACAGTATGTTAAAAAAAAAACAAATAATAATAGAAAAAAATAAAATAAATTTTGAAAAATTATAATTTTTGGTTATAAACTAATTTGGGATATTTATTTTTTTTATTAAAAAGATAGGTGAATACATTTTGGCCAATATTTATGAAGAAAGAGTATTTATTTGCAAATTTTGTAAGAAAAACACTTTCTTTTCAAAATGTTTGGACCTTTTCATTTATATAGCAAAAAATAAATCTCAGTGGTGAATAAATACCACCAAAATAAAGTTTTATCTGTCTCAAAAAAATGCTAAAATAATTCATATGGGTACAGTGTTGCATGACTGCGCAATTGTCATTCAAAGTGTGATAGCACTGAAAGCTGAAAATTGGCCTGGGCAGGAAGGGGGTGGAAGTGTCCGGACCTGAAGTGGTTAAACATTACAGCAGAATTAGATTTCATAATGTACAATCCATATCATTCTATACACAAATGGTACTATACAGGGGCGTAACTACAGAGGTCCTATACTCCAGGGGACCTGTGCAGCTCCCTTGTACACCTGGATAGGAGGGGCTCCGGAGGCGGCATATAGAAGAACTGATCCCTCCATGTTACACGTGCAGATGCTGAATGCTTGCTTCTCCTCCTCTCCCTTCCACAGGCATTCAGCGACTGAATGAGAAAAACGTAGGGATCAGTTCCTCTTTATGCCACCTCCGCTGCTCCTCCTATCCACCTTTTTTCTGCTACCCCTGGCCCCCCCTGTGCTTTCTCCTGCCCTCCCTCCCCTAAAGTTCTGCAGGGTTACCCACCTCCCTTCTCCCACCGGTGGAACATCAGTGGTCTGTTTAGACTTCTGATACCTCAAAAAAGCCCCCAAACGGAGTTCCTAAAAAAATGATCTCCTAGATTGTAAGCTCGAACAAGCAGGGCCCTCTGATTCCTCCTGTATTGAATTGTATTGTTACTGTACTATCTGCCCTCATGTTGTAAGGTGCTGCGCAAACTGTTGCCGCTGTATAATTCCTGTATGTATAATAATACAAAATACAAAATAAAAAAATACAATAACTAAAATAAAACTGACAACCAAGGAGGAACTACCAGGGTCACAAAGGTTGCACTTGCAACCAGGCCCTAGCGTTCCGCCCCCAGGCCCCTGGAGGTTCTAGTTATTGCAACTTACCAATTCTTGGAAGTAATGGCTGCATTAGTTTTCATTGTTAAGCTTTCTTTCTCTTATCTGGTGATCTGACCAGTAAGTCTGTTGTTTTTCTACACAACAAGCTGTCCTGCAGATGTAGCAGTTACAATGATCAGCAGTTACAATGATCATTTTTGATCCCAAAAGGAACAAAAATGTTTCCTGTAACTGATTATAAAATGTGAGCTGGAGTTTGGCTTCAATTTGTTAGTGTATCCAAATCTGCTAGTACATCTAACACTTCCTTCCCCCAGACTGAAAATGCTGCTGTCTGAAGTTGTCTCTGTTGCTCTTTCAGTGGAGGCGCTCTAATACAGGAGATGTGTTACTGGCCAGGTCACCACAAAGCAAAAAATATTTATAAAGAAAATTAATGCAGCCACCACATCTAATGATTGGTAAGCAGCAATATATTACTTTTTTTTGATTTGGGGGTTGATACCGCTCATCTTTTTACACCACATTACACCTGTATTTATGGCGTAACGTGGTGCCAAGTGCACCCCCCACCCCCAGAATGTCCCTGACAAGGGTAGAATATATGCCTTCCAACCTAACCCAGCCTGCTAGGCCATACCCTCCACCCTCCCAGCTATACAAAATACGCAAACAAGTTTCTGGAGTCAAAATGGCCATAGCAGCCTTTTATTAACCAATAAATTAATTTAACATAGATAACATTCCAAATTATAAACCGAGGAAAACGTGGTGGTCACTTGAGGGCCATAAACCCAACTTCACTTTTGCGGAAAACATTCCTTCAGCTTAGGCCCCCAGCCGCAACTCACCGGCTCTGGGACAATCCTACTTATCCTCAGCCGCAACCCACCGGCTCGGGGACAGTCCTACTTATCCCCAGCCACAACCAACCAGCTCGGGGACAACCCTACTTATCCCCAGCCGCAATCCACCTGCTCAGGGACAATCCTACTTATCCCCAGCTGCAACCCACCGGCTCTGGGACAGTCCTACTTATCCTCAGCCGCAACCCACCGACTCAGGGTCAACCCTACGTATCCCCAGCCGCAACCCACCAACTCGGGGACAATCCTACTTATCCTCAGCCACAACCCACCGGCTCGGGAACAATCCTACTTATCCCCAGCCACAACCCACCGACTCGGGGACAACCCTACTTATCCCCAGCCACAACCCACCGACTCGGGGACAACCCTACTTATCCCCAGCCGCAACCCACCGACTCTGGGACAACCCTACTTATCCCCAGCCGCAACCCACCGACTCTGGGACAACCCTACTTATCCCCAGCCACAACCCACCGGCTCGGGAAAAATCCTACTTATCCCCAGCCACAACCAACCAGCTCGGGAACAATCCTACTTATCCCCAGCCACAACCCACCAGCTCGGGAACAATCCTACTTATCCCCAGCTGCAACCCACCGGCTCGGGAACAATCCTACTTATCCCCAGCCGCAACCCACCAGCTCGGGGACAATCCTACTGATCCCCAGCCACAACCCACCGACTCGGGGACAGTCCTACTTATCCCCAGCCGCAACCCACCGGCTCGGGGACAATCCTACTTATCCCCAGCCACAACCCACCGACTCGGGGACAACCCTACTTATCCCCAGCCACAACACCGACTCGGGGACAACCCTACTTATCCACAGTGACCACCATTTTATCTATTCCGAGTTAACCCCTTGTTAACTGGAATGTACCGAGGTCCCCATACCACTGATGGGTCCCGAATCTGTCTCCATACAGAATTCTTTCCTCCTCCAAAGACCAACCACCGCCATGGCCACCGTGACAATCCAAAGCACGAAGGGAATGGAGGGTGGGAAGCTTCTTCTTCTTCCAAACTTCTCCCACTGGACTTCCTGAGGACAGACCCTCCTTTTCCTCCCTGGGAGACCCTCCCCAACATCCCGCATCCAATAAGGTAAGTCTTAATCCCCAAAACTTCCTTCCCATAATTTAACCCTCTGTTGTCCCTCTATTCCCCCTAGTCATGTCGACCCTGCGCTTATTTTTTTTTTTCTCCGGGTCTACCTTATCCATCTGATAGCACATTGGGATTCTTCTTTCCTTTCACTTTTGAAATCGAAGCAGCCATTGCAGATAAGGCAGGTTGCCGTGTAGTATGGTATTAATGGACTTTCAAACACACAGGTGTCAAACAGGTGGCCCTCCAGCTGTTGCCAAACTACAAGTCCCATGAGGCATTGCAAGACTGACAGTTACAAGCATGACTCCCAAAGGCAGAGGCATGATGGAACTTGTAGTTTCGCAACAGCTGGAGGGCCACCAGTTTGACACCCCTGGGCTAGCGGGTTTGGTCTAAACAGCAGCAGCGGTTGCAGTTTTGTTCACCTCTCCGACACATCTGTACTGTAGGTATGGTGAACCTGAAACGTCTGTATAATATTTTAAACCCCAATAACAATGTGAGTGGATTGCAAATTTAAATGACTCTGTAAATATTGCCACATCTAATCCCATGAGAATGACTTTACAGGTGACAATCATACTTTAATAACCAGCCTTTGTTTTTAAGACCTCATTTTTTACCGTGACTAATGTGTTACATGGTTCCCAAATACCATGTAGCTGGTATGACCATGTTGCAGTACAAGGAAACTGGTTCAGCCAAGGGTGTTCCTTATGTAATTATTATGCAGGGCTGGTTTTGCTGTTTATAGCAAAGGCATGATTGTTTAATACATGGGTAAAATAATATAATTAAAGTGCATCTAAATCCATGAACAAAAATGTAATATTTTGCAACTTACCAGTCCTTAAAGTGTTACTAAACCCCTGACCCTGCATTCACTATATCCAGTCTCCCAGAGTACACACAACATGGAAATGCAATTATTTTAGTAAATATAAACTGCTAAATACCCTTTCTCATCAGCAGTATATTTCAGTCTTGTGTCTTCTATCCGTGTCCAGCAGAGCACTGGTTAGAGCTTGTAGGAGTTTTCATTCTCCCATGATAGTCCTATGAGGCTACATAACCCCTGACCCTCTGTCTGGACAGCGCTGATTAGCCCTGTGCTAATAACATGCAGTCTACCAAGAAAAAAAAACTATCAATACACATCAAACTGAGCATGTGCAGCTTGCCCCCAAGGCTCTATTCTATCAGCAGATGGATTGGGGTCTGTGGTAGAAGGGGAAGATCAGAAAAGACAACAGCCTTTTTACTCAATGCAGAGGATTAACCCCTTAGGTTCCACCGTGAATATAACAAGCATGCTTTACTGCATCTACAGACTGATTGTACTGTTGTGGGTTTAGTAACACTTTAAGCGGAACTACACGAGCACTACAAATCAAAAACGCTATTTAATCAATTTTTAATATTCAAAGTAAACTCCCCCATCCATGTCTCCATGTTTTAGTTTGCAGAGAAATCACTTTGAAACCCACCCCACTAGCTTTTTTGACTGTGGCCATGTTTAGTAAGGGCAGATGATTCATGTAGCATTCACTTCCTGGAATACATCTACGCTTAGCTCAGGCATGCAGGCAGAAGGGTGTGCTTAGCTGAGAAAACCCCTCCTGAATGTATGTCATCATTTGGGATGTATGACATCATTTGCCTAAGCCAGGAAAATACGAAGTAACTGAAGACTTGTAAAAAAGAAAATGTTTAAAACTATTAAATATAATATACTTTCCTATCTATTTGCTAATGCTAGCAGCATACGGATTACACATGGTCAATGTTGATAGAGGGAGTGAAGTTCCACTAAAGATGTAGATTGCCTGGATTCATTTTTCTTGATTAGTGTAGTGCTCTCTTAGATAGGTTGCTATTGGATTTAGGTAAATTTTACGTTTTTTTTGGCCCCTCTGTTGCCAGTGGAGCCGGATTTGATCACTTTTGGCTGTTCTTGGTCCTGATGGTTGCAAACTTAAAGTGATTCTAAAGACTTATTTATTTTTAAAGAAAAATAACAAATATGTCTATACTTACCTGCTCTCTGTAGTGGTTTTGCACACAGCAGCCCGACTCCTCTTCTCGGGTCCCCCACCGATGCTCCTGCCCCCTGCCTCCTGTTGGGTGCCCCTACAGCAAGCAGCTTGCTATGGGGGCACTCTCTGTTCCGTGTGTCCATTCATACACAGAGCCATGTCTCGGCCCCTCCCCCTCTCTCTTCTCATTGGCTCACTGGCTGTGATTGACAGCAGTGGGAGCCAATGGCTCCCGCTTCTGTCTCAGCCAACGAGGAGAGGGAATCCAGGGATAGCCAAGACTCCAGTGAACATTGCTCGGTCGACAGGGGGCGTAGGTGTGTATTAGGGAGGGTGCTGCACAGAGAAGGTTTTTTTACCTTCATGCATAGAATGCATAATGGTAAAAAACCTTGAGTGTCTAGAACCACTTTAAATCCTTTCCCCTGTATTCTAGTACGTTCTGGAACATAGTGGGATGGAAGAGGCAGACCCTTGTCTGCATATTCATGCAGCCTCAGCCAATCCCTGGTCAAGAGGGTGACCAGCCAGGGACTGAGGTGTGCATAAATATTTTGGGCCCTAGAACAGCAAGGTCCTTATCCTGGTGGAAAGAGACTTAGCCTAGAGGGGCTGCTGCCCTCCTGGGAAAATTACCTGAAGACTGCTGAAGGTTCATCGAGGTCCCAGCGCAGAGAGAGCTACAGCTGCTGAAAAAAGTTGGGACAGTCTTCTGAGGATCTGGCCTGGATGCTCACGGTACAGGGTCTGGCTGGTAGTGGAAGGCGGCATCCATATGCAGGGGGTCAGCGAGTAGAGACCTGAGAGAGAGAGAGATCCCAGGGAGACTGTTGCTGCCTAAACCCTTTTTGAGAGACTGTTTCAGAGTTGCTGGTTCAGTGTTGCCTCCAAAGTGGGAGTCCCTCCTGCACAAGAGCCCTACTCTGAAGAGGTTAGCTACTGCCAGAGAGTGCTCTCTAGTAGTTTGTGCTAGATTTGGGTATCCCAAGGCTCACCCTTTTCTCCAGCAATAAATATTAAAAATACAATTCCTGCCTGTCTTTTATGTAGAGAGAGAGGGAAGCTGCTGTGTGCAGCTTGGGAACAGAACTTGGAGCAAACAGGGGGACCCCTCAGGAGCCTACACTCTACATTAGGGTATAAAAGAGGATTTGTCCCTACTACTGGCCAAAACTTCACTCCTACCTTACCCAAGTGACACACGTGACACCAAAATGGAGTTTAATTGCCATGACAGCCTTTTTATTAAAATTGTATAAATAACTTATACTGCACATAATATACCTTAACAGTCAGTACCAGGGGCGGACTGACAACTCATGGGGCCCCCGGGCAATAGGGGATCATGGGGCCCCTGTGTCCTTGCCCAAACTCAAACAATCATATGAAAAAGATACCAGGGGCATCTCATGGGGCCCCCTACTGACCCCTGGCCCTCGGGCAGTGCCTGAGTTTCCAACTGGTCAGTCCGCCCCTGGTCAGTACTGTATGAAAAATTGGAGCCACAAGGTCCTTGTAGGCATCGCTACTTTAAAGTACCTGCTTAACCGAAAATTAGGCCCCAGGCACAAAACACTGACTTGGAGACAATACCACTACTAGCAGATACAACCCAGACAAACTACTGGGAGCCGTACCCAAGACAGGTCTCTACTTTTTTGCCTATAATAAAGCACATACAAGGACCTGGGTCCCCGTCAGCTGCCATGACAAAACACACAACGGGGACTGCCCCCCCGGAGAATGCCAATAAAATGTAATGCAAAGGAGAGAGGGAGGGTGTGTTGTCCCAACGCAGCCCCTCTTCCAAGTGAAGACTTTGAAGACCTCCCCAGATTCCTCCTACTGATCGTCCCCTGCAGACCCACCTGCTCCTTTCAACCCTCCAGTCCGGTAAGTACCCCACTCCTTATTTATTTTGAACTTACTAAAAAACTCCTCCCAAGCCCAAACCCCTTTTAACCCTGTCATGTCGGCCCTACGCCTAGGCTACCTTACTCTGGGCCGAAGAGCTGATTCACATGTATGCAGGCTCCACAGCTAATTGACACAGTAGTTGCTCAGCATTTCATGTCAGGCTTACATCAGGTTCAGGACAGGACTACAGTTGCAAGAAAAAGTATGTGAACCCCTTGGGATTACGTGGAGTTTTGCATGAATTGGGCATAAAATGTGCTCTGAACGTCATCTAACTCACAACAATAGAAGAACACAGTCTGCTGAACATAATACTACACAAACATTAGATGTTGCCATGGTTTAATTGCACATAACATGTAAACATTCACAGTGCAGGGAGGAAAAAGTATGTGAATCTTTGGACTTAATAACTGGTTGACCCTCCTTTGGCAGCAATAACCTCAACCAAACGTTTCCTGTAGTTGCAGATCAGACCTGCACAACGATCTGGAGTCTTTTTGGACCACTCCTCTTCACAAAACTGTTTCAATGTAGCAATATTCTTGGGATGTCTGGTGTGAATCGCTCTCTTATGGTCATACCACAGCATTTCAATGGGGTTGAGGTCAGGACTCTGACTGGGCCACTCCAGAAGGCGTATTCTGTGCTGTTGCAGCCATTGTTTTGTTGAATTACTTGTATGCTTTGGGTCATTGTCCTGTTGCATCACCCATCCTCTGCAGAGCTTCAGTTGGCGGACAGATGGTCATACGTTTCCTGCAAAATGTCTTGATAAACTCTGGAATTCATTTTCCCATCAATGACAACAATCCGTCCAGGCCCTGAGGCAGCAAAGTAGCCCCAAACCATGATGCCTCAAGAGGTTCACATACTTTTTCTTGCAACTGTAGGTCAGGATTTTATCCTGTTCGCACATATGCAGTTTGGAAATGATTCCCATAGAAGTTCTTTTAATCCGCACCTGAACCTTAATGCACTGCTCAGAAATCGAACAGGACTCTTTTTCAAACTTCACCAAATTCACACTGCCAGTGCCCCGGACATATCTGAACAGGCAACATAGAAAGCAATGGTATTCCACATGTCATGCGGATTGGATGTGGTTGAAACCGCATCCAATCTGCATTTATGTGAACTGGCACTAACTTTTTTTTTTCATCTGGTGAAATATCTGCTAGGAAAATATTTTTTCATAGATGTCAACTGTCCCAGACTTGCTGGAACAGTCCCACATCTAGTTCTCTATGAGGCCATGTTCCAGGCTGCATCCCGAGGTCATAGCAACATCCTTATTTGAGTTACTCAAGAGTTTTGCTGAGGGGAATCATGGCCACAAACAGGCAGCATAATTATGGGCAGGACTACCCAGAAAGTGGTCATGATTTGGCTGGTACTGCTTGGAAAGTAGGCATAATCTGAACAGAACCACTCAGGAGGATGTGATATGTATGTGGGCCACGAGTGGGGATGAAAGTGTCCTGGAGGACATGGATGAAGAAGTTAGAAAGTATGTACTTCCTCACCTAGGGTGACAACGCTTACTCATTGTACTGTATCTTTGGAGGAGCAGGGTTTTCTTCTTACAGGAAATGCATTAGGACTACAGAACACCTCTTACTCTACACATCTCCATGAGGGGTTGGGGTTCTGTAGTCTACATAGATAGCAGGTAACAATGTAACTGATATAGGTTAGCATAGGCAAAGAGCACAAGAAATTATCAATTCTTAATATTTTTGGCAGGATCAGCAGATATTTATTTGCACTTATATCAGATATAACACAACACTTTCCATGGTATATTTAACAGAACAAAATAAACCAAAGAGAAGTTAATTGTTAGGAGTTACTTACACTTTAAAGCTGAACTCTACTCACTTATTAAAAAAAAAAATGCAGTTATGTGCTTAAAAATATATGAACTACTTGTCCTAAGGCCATATGAATATGTCCTCAGAAACAAGTGTCTATACCAGGATCATGGCTGCAGTCATGATCCCGGTATCAAATTTTTCAACTAGCAATGAGATTTCTAGTAAGTGATACGAGTGACTCTACAGCCACCTGATCACTTTTACAGGGCTCAGAAGGGGACTTCCCCCTCTGGCCACCATTCCTGGGCTATCCTGTCCCATCGAGGAGCCAAGGATGACTACAAACTGTTGGGCTGGTTGCCCACAGAACAGGAGGAGGAACATCCATTCCTTTTCTTGCTCTGTGATGCAAGAAGCTGGAAGCAAAAACCCACAACTGATGTATACGAAGGGGAATGTTCATGACATCATTGGTTTAATATGGGCACATGGCCATATTGGTCATACAGTCATGGACAAAAATATTGTTCCCCCTGCATTTCTGTCAGATAATGCACCACGTCACCCAGAAAATTGTTGAAATTACAAATGTTTAGGCATTTTCGTGTTTATTTCTTTTGTTTGTATTGGTATGACACAAAAAAGTGGAGAAACAAAAAGCCAAATCTGACACAAGCTGGATGGCTTAAAAGGTTGCGAATCTGGCTCTGGAGGACCATAGAATCTTCCAGAAACCAGTGGGTGGAAGAGTTATCTGCAAGTTATTTTCCCCTAATAAAATACAAAAAAAAAACAAGCTCTGGACTGTTCACTGACTGTGGATGACAGTGTGGAAAATGCATGTTGCCTGGCTGTGCAGAGATTAGGGGTACCTAGAAACATAGTGGCCCTTATGAGGGTAGCTCTACAATTTGCTGGAGGCTGTGATGTGAGAGAGCAAACCCTTGTCTCTACCAAGATGGCTATGTTGTCTGCTCATCCTGCTCCGAACTGACAGGAGTGATTGCAGTGTCACTCCTGTCAGAAGGAGCAGCGGCCAATCGCTGCTACCGGAGGGAGAATTTGGCTTTCTCCTACCTACAGTCTGCATTGGGCAGAAAAGAGCCAGAACTGAGACTGAGAACTGTCCTCAGTCTCAGCAACTGAGGAAGGAGTGTGGACTGTGTCCTCCTTCCTCTCTTCTCCTGTCATGTGACTTGCCACATTACTGGAGAAAAGAAAGAGACACTGTAAGTACCAATCTTCCAGTACAAGAGGGAAAAGAAAAAGAAGGGGGAAGCACCAACTGAGGAGCATAGGGATTCTGTTGGGTACACCTGATGTAAAGGGGGACTCTATTGGGGACACCTGATGTGAAGGGGACTCTACTGGGGACTCCACCTGGGGGGGGTGCAATTCACCATCTTCACCCTGTGCACTGGATGGCCTTGTCCCAGCACTGGCCTCCACACAAAGACGCACTTTAGAACAAAACATGGCAAGTCATAAATAAAGAAGATCAGCTCATTCATCCTCTCTCTACCTTTTTTTGGGGCTGAGCTTCCAGAGATCAAAACTGAATTATAAAAGTGAATTAGTGGAGTCAATATTACCATTCAATGCGATATGGACATACTTGGACAGAGAGAAGAATGGACAGGCAGGTGGATCTGAAAGCATGATGGTCTTTAAATGAGAATAAGACCTTTGCTGTAGACATGAGCACCTCATCTGTTGAATTTCTAAGACGTTTTCCATGAAATATTAAATAATTTTTGTGAAAGGTTAATAGGAAAGGGATCTATCTATAGAACCTCAGACATTCAGCTTTTATTCTGTGTGCACAGGTTGTTTGGCAAGCAAGTATTGAGGTCAATGATTTATACTAATGAAGTTTACATCCTATTTGCAATTTAGAGACTTTAATTACATTTCCCAATCCCGGAAGACACAGTGAAACATAATCTTCTCTATTCATTTCATCATCTATAAAGTCTGTCATGCTAAATCTCTTATGCAAACACTACCTGAACTATGACTTGCCAATGTAGAATTCAGAAGCCTCGAGGGATGGATGACCAATTTAATTTTCTTTGTCCCAAATTGCAACACCCTCTCTTTATGTGATGTCATGCCTGCAAGTCTTTATTTCCAGCCACTTCTCTCCAGCACAGTAAATATACGCTAATTGTACATAATTTGTGGTACATAATAATAATTATCACTAAAATTGGAACCAAAGGGACCTATTTATAAAAATAAAATAAAAGAAATGCCCGTAGTGGAAAGCAAAAAAGAAAATTAGCGCAGGACAGGCATGACTAGGCCTAGAGTGGGAAAGAGAATAGAAAGGGTTAATTATGTGCCGGGGGTGTGGAAAAGTATAGCTGGGGGTGCTGGTTGGTAGAGGGAGAGCGTGGGTGGGCTCTGCCGCACCTTAGGGTGGGGTGTCCCGGTGGGGGGGGGCATCAGTCGGAGCTGAACGTTGGTGAGTGAGCTTCCCTCCCGCCCTCCCTATTTTAGGGAGTATTGTGTTCCTCTCGGGGGAAAAGGGGGGGTTATTTCGGTCTTGGGCAGTGGTTGGTCTTTGGAGGCGGTTCTTATCTTGGAGGTACAGATAATGGTGTGGGACCCATCGGTGCTATGGTGTGCCCGGGGACATTCCCAGTTAACCAAGGTTTAACTGGAAGGTGGTGGTGCTGCACTGCGGACGGTATGGTTGTCTCCGAGCTGGTTGGTTGCGGCTGGAGGCCTTTGTGTAATATGGTTGTCCGCAGGTGCATTTCAGATCATTTTTTGTGGGGTGCCTTCGAAGACCAACAACGACAACTCTGTATGTTTCTGTTATAAGGAATGGTTGGTGTGTTAAAATGTTTGTTAATAAAAGGCCATGTTGGCCATTTACTCCAAATTGGTGTCATGTTTTTCTTTAAGTATAGCCAAAAGGGGGGGGGATTTGGATGACCTATCTCTGGTGCTCTAGCCATGTAAGTTTCAAAAAAATATAGAACTCACATAAAGTGGCCAGGTGTCTTTGTTGTTTTCAGTTTACATTTTGTAGCGCTACCCCTGAAGGAGCAGCTTGGAAAAATTGGATATTCTGTTTTGCACCTCAACTCCAAGAATGACCTGGGCACCCCCTGACACCTGGTTAAATGAAAGTTACTACAAACACTTATAAAGACACGAGCATCAATACCTTTAACTTGGCTGTGAATTACCACCAGGAAATAGACACTAGACCATTTTGCGGTAAATTAATTCAGTGTGCCGGTACAGGTTGGAATAAATGATGGTGTGAGTATAAATGAACACACAGAAGGTAGGTTCAGATACAATCTGCTAGACAGTATAATCACTCTGCCAAGGTAACTTAGAAGAGAGTGTTTTGGATGTGGTCACTTACCGACCACAGCTGTTGTGATCTACCAGTGAGCCTAATTAATGTGAGAATACGTGCACGTGGAAGTAAGACACTGACACTTCGCCGTTTGCCAACTTCCTAAAATTCTGTTTTATTGAGGAACTAACAGTATCATTTATAGGGCTTATGATGCAGGCAAAGCATATACATTGATTGGGTGAAAAGTCCACTGGGTTTCTGTGTGTTCTTCCATCCATGTTGATATCTTCCAATCATTGTCCCCAAAACGACTCATTCCCTTTTATGGGGGGTTGTTTACGTTAAAAGATACTTTTCTTCTAATGAGTCACCTAAGGTGAGACTCCGGATGAAGGCGCCATCTAAATTATCATCATTGTTCTGTCAACCTATATCTGATTGTCTACTTAAGAGAGTAAGGAATTTAAAGAGCAAGAAGCATAAAGTAGCAAGACTATAAAATTGTCATTTTACTGATCATCTAATAGAACGTGGACTGTCTATCACAATCCACTACAAGAGTTCTGTACCACTATACTGGGATTAACCCATAAATCAGCAATAAGCAGTGCATGTAAGCACTAACTCCAATATAATCTAGAGTGCACACTAGGAGAATAGCTAGTATATGTTGAAATGCTCCCCTTGTCATCAGCAATAAGAGAAGGCCTCTGTGAAGCAGCTGTAAAGGGATATTCTTTACTCTTCAGCCAGCTACCACTGGGGCCCAGCTGTAACACCAATGCATTTGAGAGTAGTCCCAGTCAGGCCTGAAGGCAGCAATAAAGATACTAGATTGCTGTATGGTAATTTCCTAAAGGGCTCAGTCTCTCTGCAATACTACAGTCAGGTCCATAAATATTGGGACATCGACACAATTCTAACATTCTGAAGTGTTTCGGGCAATATTATCTGCTCATATTCAGCCAAATAATCAGAACTCATTGGACGCTGCTTCACAGTGCAGATGGACAATGACCCAAAGCATACTGCAAAACAAACCAAAGAGTTTTATAAGGGAAAGAAGTGGAATGTTCTGCAATGGCCAAGTCAATCACCTGACCTGAATCCGATTGAGCATTTCACTTGCTGAAGACAAAACTGAAGGGAAAATGCCCCAAGAACAAGCAGGAACTGAAGACAGTTGCAGTAGAGGCCTGGCAGAGCATCACCAGGGATGTCTATGCATTCCAGACTTCAGGCTGTAATTGGCTGCAAAGGATTTGCAACCAAGTATTAAAAAGTGAAAGTTTGATTTATGGTTATTATTCTGTCCCATTACTTTTGGTCCTTTAACAAGTGGGAGGCACATATGCAAACTGTTGTAATTCCTACACCGTTCACCTGATTTGGATGTAAATACCCTCAAATTAAAGCTGACAGTCTGCAGTTAAAGCGCATCTTGTTTGTTTCATTTCAAATCCATTGTGGTGGTGTATAGAGCCAAAAATGTTAGAAATGTGTCAATGTCCCAATATTTATGGACCTGACTGTATGTTGACTATGTGCTGCATGTTTTAGGTGTAAAGCTGTCTTTGGACTTTAGTCTACCAACCAGTAGGTTGCAGAAAAAGGGATGGCTACATGTTCACTGAGCCACAGGGAGTCTTGAGACTCTTTTCTGCAACCATTCAAATTCACTTGACTGCTGGCTGACCAGTTGCTGCCCCCTAATGAGCCCCAATAAATACACACATTACGTGACATGGATTTGAAATGGCCACAGCGGCCCTTTGATACACCATAATTCTTAACCATTTGACGCCCGGCCTATGGCTGAATGGCGTCCATAAAAATGTATTAGCTTTCCGGGAGGCATCCTCCCGCACATGCGCAGTTCGCGCGCTTGCAGAGCCGTGCAGCAGCACGATCTGTCACCGGCCGTGTACCTCGGACACGGCCAATGACAGATCTGAGTACTGGCCCCTGTTGCCGGTACCATGTGACCTGCTGTGACCAATCACAGCAGCTCACTTGACAGTTGTATGCAATGGATGGCTCCATTCATGCCATCCATTGTATACTAGTGTCTAGCTGTGAATGGTCACAGCTAATCACATGCACATGTCATGTGATTAGCTGTGGCCAAATCACAGCTAAGCACAAAAAAAAAAAACCTGAATGAATCGATGTCATTCAAGTAAATGCTTACTTATAGCAAAGTAATTCTTTGCTATAAGCAAATTGTATAAAAAAAAAAAAAAATACTGATCACTTCCCCAAAGTAGTACAATGTTACTATGGTAACATTGTACTACTTTGGACATAGTGAAATATGAAAAAAAAAATCTTAAAAAAAAGAAATAAAATGTAATAAAAAATGTAAAATAAAAAAAAATATATATATTTTTTTTTTCACACTGTCACCAGTCAGTGTCCCTGATCACCGCCATGCCAGTTGTATGATGACGCTGTACTGCACTGGTGACAATATGTAAAAAAAAAATAGTGAAAATAATTTTTTTTATTTTTTCATTTTCCAAAAAAATTATGACAAAAAAATACAACTTCAAAAAACTCGCCATGCCTCTTATGAAGTACGTCGGACTGTCTACTCTGCAAAAAGTGGTCATTTGGGGGATATCTGTATTGTCCTGACATTTGGGGGATATCTGTACCGTCCTGACATTTGGGGGATATCTGTACTGTCCTGACATTTGGGGGATATCTGTACCGTCCTGACATTTGGGGATATCTGTACTGTTCTGACATTTGGGGGATATCTGTACTGTCCTGACATTTGGAGGATATCTATACTGTCCTGACATTTGGGGGATATCTGTACTGTCCTGACATTTGGGGATATCTGTACTGTCCTGACATTTGGGGATATCTGTACTGTTCTGACATTTGGGGGATATCTGTACTGTCCTGACATTTGGGGGATCTCTGTACTGTCCTGACATTTGGAGGATATCTGTACTGTCCTGACATTTGAGGGATATCTGTACTGTTCTGACATTCTTGGACCTCAGGAAATTAGATTGGCTGTCAGTACTTCAAGATTGATCAATATTCAGATCTATACCATAGTTTGTGAACTCTATAACTTTCCTACAAACTAAAAAATCCATCCTAATTTGGGTTATTTTCACCAAAGACATGTAGTAGAATACATCTCGGTCTAAATTTATGAAGAACAATTATTTATTTGTAAACTTTTATAACAGAAACAAAGAAAAACGTGGGGTTTTTTTTCAAAGTTTTCGGTCTTTTTTGTTAATTTAGCAAAAAATAAAACCCCAGAGATGATTAAATACCACCAAAAGAAAGCTCTAGTTGTGTGAAGAAAATGATAAAATTCTAGTTTGGGTACAATGTTGTATGACCGCGCAATTGTCATTCAAAGTGTGAGAGCGCTGAAACCTGAAAAATGGCCTGGGCAGGAAGGTGTAAAATTGCCCGGTATTGAATTGGTTAAATAACCAAAATCAAATAATTATAAGGCAATTGTTGAATTCTAGGAGGAAGTCTTTAGTGTCTGATAACCTAAGGATAACCTCTGATCCAACCCTGTCCAACAGCTCCAAACTGGCTATTTTCTGCTTTCCCAAGGACCCGGGCCCTGATAAAGACAACCAATACCAAAAGGGGAAGCTTCATACCACCGGAAAGGCCCCACATCTTATAACCAACCCACTCTTGCATAGATCCCCATAGACCCCCTTCTCGCCAAGCTGCCATGAAACGTCTTCCTAATATCCAACCTAGTTGATGATCAAGTTTTAAAGGAGGACAGATGGGACAACTTGCTTTTTCATGATCTCCCAACAATTGTCACCCTTACAGTACCTTGAAAAAGTATTCATACCCCTTGAAATTTTCCACATTTTGTCATGTTACAACCAAAAACGTAAATGTATTTTACTGGGATTTTATGTGATAGACCAACACAAAGTGGCACATAATTGTGAAGAGAAAGGAAAATGATAAATGGTTTTCAAAATATTTTTACAAATAAATATCTGAAAAGTGTGGTGTGTATTTGTATTCAGCCCGCTTTACTCTGATACCTCTAACTAAAATTTAGGGAAAACAATTGCCTTCAAAAATCACCTATATAGTAAACAGAGTACACCTGTGTGTAATTTAAGTTGGCTACCCCAAGGTAATTTTTGCTTCCAATTCAGTAGTTGCTGTATATATTCCCCAGTTTGGGTACTTATATAGTTAGGGACCACACTTTGTAGAGGTACCATGTTAGGGCAATGGAGCTTCACTTATAATTGCAAATGTAAACAACAACAACAAAAAAAATTCTTTTGGAAATCATTTACAGGCGAGTTTTCTGTGCTGGATAGCTGGATTGACTGCTGGGGTATTTTTAAATGCCTATACAAGGTTCCCCCATATGCACCTTTCTTTAAGTTGGATGTAAGATGAATGAAAAGCAATATACAAACTGATTAACCAACATATATTGGAAGGTTGGGGTGACCCTCGGGTGGTAGGAGGTCAACTCCGTGCCACTTCTCTGTATAGAATATTGAGAGGAAGAATGTGAAATTTCCGCATTCTTCCTCTCGGTTAACCAACATAGACCTAAACTTATTTTTCAAAAACCAATCCAATACAAACATTGACAAACATTAGATTTAAAACTTGCACTCTTTCTCACAGAATTGAGCTGTAAAATATAGGGTGCTACTAAATCAAATGGAGAGACATCCCATCTCTCCAGGCTACATACAAGGAGTATAATAAAATGAACACACCCACAAACTATATTGTGTGAAAGTTATATATTTGGCAATACTTTTTTGGGTGTGTTCTTTCTCTTTATACCTTATACGTACACGCTATTGTCTTGTCACCAAAAAAATTGTTTGGGAAGCCCCCACAGCTGAAAAATACTAAAATCCTTTAACCACTTGCCCTCCTGAGGATTTACCCCCCTTAATGACCACGCCTCTTTTTGCTACTCGGCGCTGCACTAATTCAACTGATAATTGCGCGGTCATGCAATGCTGCACCCAAACGAAATTTACGTCCTTTTTTTCACACAAATAGAGCTTTCTTTCGGTGGTATTTGATCACCTGTGCGCTTTTTATTTTTCACGCTATAAACAAAGAAAGGCCAAAAATTTTGATGAAAAACAATATTTTTTACTTTCAGCTATAAAAAATATATAGTAAACTCAAAGTTGGTTATAAATTTAGGCCAAAATGTATTCTGCTCCATGTTTTTGGTAAAAAAAATCCCAATAAGTGTATATTGATTGCTTTGTGTGAAAGTTATAGCGTCTACAAACTATGGTATAGATACTGCAATTTACGCCATTTTTCTGCTATACAGCGCTGCACTAGCTTAACGAACAATTGCGCGGTCATGCAATACGGTACATAAATGAAATTTACATTCTTTTTTTCCCCACAAATTGAGCTTTCTTTCAGTGGTATTTGATCGCCTGTGCGGTTTTTATGTTTTGCGCTATAAAAAAAAAAGGCTGACAATTTTGAGGAAAAAAAACAAGATTTTGGACTTTTTGCTATAAAACATGTCCAGTAAAAAAAAATGTAAAAATCAAATTTAGTCATAAATTTCAGCCAAAATGCATTCTGCGACATGTCTTTGCTAAAAAAAAACCCAATACGTGTAAATTAATTGGTTTACATGAAAGTTATAGCGTTTACAAATGGCGGGTAAGATACTGGGATTTTTAGGTTTTTTTTATACTAATAATGGAGGCGATGAGCGACTTATGGAAACGATCAGCGACTTATGGCGGCACTGCGGTGGACATTACTGACTTGGGGTCACTGACATCCCCAGTGACACCAATACAGAGATCAGTGCAAGAAAAAAAAACACTGACACTGTACTAATGGCACTGGGGAGGAAGGGGTTAAGTTTATTATTCAGGGAAGGGTTAACTGTGTGAGGGGAGTGTTTTACTAGGGGGCGGGGGTGTGTGCTGCAGGGAACACCGCTGATCAGGAGAGAGAAACTCTTCTGTCCCGATCAGCGTGTCCTGGAGCTGTCAGGGAACTGACAGAAAGCTCAGCTACTGCAGCTGTGCTCTCTGTCAGCGATTGCCGCTGATCGCCAGGACATAGCCGGTAACGACCAGCTGTGACCCGGGGACTGACATCTGTGGCTGTGATCGGCGGGACAGGTAGGGCGGCGGCGAGCCTCGCGCGCGCCCCTCACCTGTTTTAAAAACACACGTTTTAAAACGTGGTTTTGCCCAGCCGTGCCGCCCTGCCGCCGTATTTCTACAGTGGCTGGGCGGCATGTGGTTAAATTGCATGTCTATGGATGCCTTTAAAGTATATTAGAATAGATACTACGTACAACAACCCATTGGGTTCAACATTTATTTAGCGTCTCTGTATATAAAACCCCCAGTAGTGCTAATATCTTCTTAGTGAGTATTCTTCTTCCACAAGTGCCAAAAAACCTCTTCCTCCACTTAGTACGCTCAAAAAAATATAAATCGCATAGAGTGCATTATCTACATCAGTGTTTTTCAACCTTTTTTGTGCAAAGGCACATTTTTTCATGAAAAAAATCACGAGGCACACCACCATTAGAAAATGTTAAAAAAATTTACCTCTGTGCCTATATTGACTATATATAAAGTAATTCTCTTAAATAGGAATCAAACACAAAGAAATTATTTTATAATTACTTTATTATGAAATAATAAAGTATTTTATAATTGGACCCGGGGGCCGGACCAAGCGTAGATGAATGATGTGTATGTGTCATCCATAGTAAGTATAGTAATATTCCCCCACAGTAAGCATAGTAATTAATCCCCCATATAGTAATTCATCCACCATAGTAATTCATCCCCCATAGTAATTCATCCCCCATATAGTAATTCATCCCCCATATAGTAATTCATCCCCCATAGTAATTCATCCCCCATATAGTAATTCATCCCCCATAGTAATTCATCCCCAATAGTAATTCATCTCCCCCATATAGTAATTCATCCCCCATAGTAATAATCCCCCATATAGTAATTCATCCCCCATATAGTAATTCATCCCCCATAGTAATTCATCCCCAATAGTAATTCATCCCCCATATAGTAATTCATCCCCCATATAGTAATTCATCCCCCATAGTAATTCATCCCCCATATAGTAATTCATCCCCCATAGTAATACATCCCCCATATAGTAATTCATCCCCCATAGTAATTCATCCCCCATATAGTAATTCACCCCCCATATAGTAATTCATCCCCCATATAGTAATTCATCCCCCATAGTAATTCATCCCCCATATAGTAATTCATCCCCCCTATAGCAATTCATCCCCCATAGTAATTCATCCCCCATATAGTAATTCATCCCCCATAGTAATTCACCCCCCATATAGTAATTCACCCCCCATATAGTAATTCATCCCCCATATAGTAATTCATCCCCCATAGTAATACATCCCCCATAGTAATTCATCCCCCATAGTAATACATCCCCCATATAGTAATTCATCCCCCCTATAGTAATTCATTCCCCATATTAATTCATCCCCCATATTAAGTCCCCAAGCCCCCCCTGTGTCAATTCGCTTACCTTTGCTCCGCGCGTTCCTCTCGCCGTTCCGGTGTAGGTCTCCTATGAGGATCTGTCCCCCTCGACGTATCTGCGCATGTGCCAGTTTCAGGCATTAGCAGCCGATCGGCGATCTCCGGCACATGCGCAGATACGTCGAGGGGGACAGATCATCCTGACAGTATCACGCTCCGTGGGCCGGATTAAAAGGTCCGCCGGGCCGTAAACGGCCCGCGGGCCGTAGTTTGCCCGTCTATTTGTGAGCCGAGGCAATTTTTCCCACGGCACACCAGACAATATCTCACGGCACACTAGTGTGCCGCGGCACAGTGTTTGAAAAACGCTGATCTACATCGCATGATATCCAACATAGCAAAACACATTTACAAAAATTGTGCTAATGCATGCAAAAAATCACTCCACCGTGTGTGCACCTTTAACGATCCATCATCTTTACTCTAACCCTCTTATAAATTAGAAAAAGCTTCCACAAAATCCACCTTCCTTGGTGGTTAGGCACCTAAAGCCACATAGGAAATATACCTCCAAAGGAATCGTATATACTATTATATCTTCAAAATACTTTCACTCTACTGTGCCCCTCTCGTAACAAACTCCCGGTGTTAGTGAGCACACCGATCGCTACTTCCCAGGGGTGGATTGACCATTCAAACAATCGGGCACTGCCCGAGGGCCCAGGGTCAGTAGGGGACCCCATGAGATGCCCCTGGTACCTTTCATTGGCTTTTTCATAGGTTTTTTTGGGTGTTGGTGAGGACACAGGGGCCCCATGATCCCCTATTGCCCGGGGGCCGCATGAGTTGTCAGTCCGCCCCTGCTACCTCCTATCTTATGCACCTTACCAGACGATAAAATCCACTCGTTTATCAAAGTGGGGCTCTTCTCACTGTACAGATCATCCAGTTCTCAAATGGCATCATATCATGTAGCAAAGTACAACCAACATAGTGTAGTAGGCAATGGTAGGGATATAGCTTCTTTAATAATCAAATTGTGCTTACAAGAAAGACAAGATGTCTCAGAAATGTGATGAAATGGCAAACAGTGAAAAAAACCTTTTCCAAAATGGACGCTCTGTAACTTCCGGTTTACGTCCGATGTCATGTTCTAACGCGTTTCGTCACTTTAGACTTCATCTGAGCCTCAAATGAAGTCGGAAGTGATGAAACGCGTCAGTACGTGACATCGGACGTAAACGGGAAGTTACGGAGTGGCCATTTTGGAAAAGGAACAAGCTGAAGTTAGAAGCTGTTTGGCTTTCATGTACAGCTGCACCGGATTTCGAGTGCAGCAGTTTTAGTAAATCTAACACATTTTGTTTAGAATAGAATTATTGTGTGTTTCTAAATAAAATAAACATTATAGATATTTTTTTTTTTTGGTTGAGGAGGGTTCAGTATCCAAGATGGAAGAGCCAGTGGATGGAAGTCTTTCTGGAGGGGGATAGGTGTCCGCCCTCAGACTATTTTACTTGAGGTAGGTCTTCATGGATAATTAATAATCTATAGCAATGTGATATACGCCATCTACTGCCCTATATGCGCTTGTTTTGACTTTGATTGATGTATTTTCTTAGCGTTTAAATTCTCCATTGCCCAGGAAACCATTGTGGTCAAGCCCCTATGAGGTCCAAGTTAAAGCTGAATTCCAATTATGACAATTTTTACAATAGTTACATTGGTCCAGCTTGGACTAATGTACTGTAAGTATTTATGTGCCATATCTGTGGAAGTTGGAAATAACTGTAGTAATCAACTCCTTTGAGGTCCCTATTAAAGATGAAGTTTGGGTTCGGCAATTTTTCCATAGTTACATTGGTGCAGCTTTGACCAATGTTAGAATGTATATTATTATTATACAGTATTTATATAGCGCCAAAGGGTATGCTCAGCGGTGTACAGTAGCAAGGGGGACAGAACATGAGACAAGACAGTAACAGTACAATACACGAGGGGTTCGAGGGCCCTGCCCTTTCGAGCTTACAATCTAGGAGGGAGGGGAAGGTGGTACAGGAGGAGATGGCTGTGGGGGATGGAGTGGTGGGAGGAGTGGAGGAGGTTAGTTGTTAGGTGAGGTCGGGTGTTAGGTGAGGTTGGGGTAGGCTTCCCTGAAGAGGAGGGTTTTCAGGGTGCACCTGAAGGTGAGGAGGGTAGGTGACAGTCTGATGGATTGGGGTAGGGAGTTCCAGAGGATGGGGGAAGTCCTGGAGAAGTCCAGTAATCGGGCGTGGGAGGAGGAGACCAGGGAGCTAGAGAGTAGGTGGTCCTGTGAGGAGCGGAGGGCACGGGTAGGGTAGTATTTGGGTATCAGGTCAGTTATGTAGTTTGGGGCGGCGTTGTGAATGGCTTTGTAGGTCAGAGTTAGCAGTTTGAATTTGATGCGTTGGGCAATCGGGAGCCAATGAAGGGATTGACAGAGGGGGGAGGCAGATGTGGAGCGGTTGGTGAGGTGGATGAGTCTCGCCGCTGAGTTTAGGATCAACTGGAGTGGGGATAGCGTTCATTTGGGTAGGCCAGTGAGAAGGGAGTTGCAATAGTCCAGGCGTGAGGTGATGAGGGAGTGTACGAGTTGTTTGGTAATGTCTGGGGTGAGGAATGTTCGTATCTTGGAGATGTTGCGGAGGTGGAGCCTGCAAGATCTAGATAGCAGTTGGATGTGGGGTAGGAAGGAGAGGTGGGAGTCCAGGGTGACACCCAGGACTTTGGCGTGTGGGGTGGGAGAGATGGTGGCGTTGTTAGTAGTGATGGAGAGGATAGGGGGGGGGCACGGGGTGGGGGGAAGACCAGGAGCTCGGTTTTGGATAGGACATATGAGTGCCATATGAGTGAGATCCCCATGGAAGCTGGAAATCACTGCGGTAGATACCACTACTACAATGACAGCCATTCGCTTCTGGATTCTGAGCCAAGCTGCCCTGCTGCATTGTGAACACTGGAGGTCACCTATTCAGCACGGGTGCCATTAAGAGGACACTTTGCACTTTCTGAATGTGTGCAAAGTATTCTCTGAATGAGGTGGAAAGGTGGGGTACATCACATTCTCCACCTTGTCCAATCAAACAAATGCCTACTGTCAGTACAAAAGGGCAATCATTGAAGGTCTAGATGTCACAGAGAAAAAAGAAAAAAGAAAAAAGAAATTGCTTTTGAAAAAAATTACATAAGGTCACCATGTAGCAACATATGAGCACTCTTCCCATTATTTTCACAGGCGTTCATGTCTGACTCATCTTCTATTGTACATCACATAACTCAGTTATCTTTCCAGAAGTTCAAGTTTTCAGTCCAAGTTTTCATCTCGCTCTATTGCAAGGCCAGGTACTGAGGTTGGAATAGAAGACCTGGCTGGCAGTTGGAGTTCAAATTCATCCAAAAGATGTTCAGTAGGGTTATTATTATTATTATTATACAGGATTTATATGGCGCCAACAGTTTGCGCAGCGCTTTACAATATAAGGGAGACAGTACAATTACAATACATTTCAGTACAGAAGGAATAGGAGGGCCTGACTCGTGCAGCTTACAATCTAATAGAAGGGGGAGGTGATACAAAAGGTGATAACTGCGGGGGGATGATCTGGTGGAGGTGATTCAAGTACAGTTCTTAGGTGGAGGTGGGGTAGGCTTCCCTGAAGAAGTGAGTTTTCAAAGATCGCCTAAAGGCAAGCAGGGTGGGGACTGACTGGACATGCTGTGGTAGGGAGTTCCAGAGGATGGGAGAGGCTCTGGAGAAGTCCTGGAGGCGAGCAATGGGAGGAGGTGATGAAGGAGCTAGAGAGGAGGATATCATGGGAGGAGCAGAGTGGGTGATTTGGGCAATATCTGTGGATGAGGTTGGTGATGTAGCTAGGGGCAGTGTTGTGGATGGCTTTGTAAGCTGTGGTTAGTAATTTGAATTTTATACGTTGGGTTACTGGAAGCCAGTGGAGGGATTGGCAGAGAGGGGTTCTACTAGATTAGCTAGGGGGAGCTAGAGTCCTGATTGTCAGTGAGGAAGGCCGAGTAGCAGCCTGGGTGTAATAACCAGAAGGTCAAATTGTGGTCAGGAGTTGAGAGGCTCTGCAGGCTGGCCCCTCTGAAATTTCCCCCTGCACTAGGGCTTTGGAGGAAGTCCCTAGAGGCAGTGGGTGGATCTGAGGAGTGACTGGTTGAAAGACACTGAGAACATTGACTGGGGTACACTTTACCAGTGAGCAGAAAACGATCCCCCTGCTGACATTAGTGGTAAGAGGCCGCTGGTCAACCCTGCATTACGTCTTGATAAAAGAAGGAAAGAGTGTGTATGTATGTATGTATGTGTGTGTGTATGTGTAATATACATATATTGCCGAGCACCGAGTTCAGGAGAGTTTTTATTTTATAACAATTATTTTTGCTGCAGCATATTACTCCTATTGATTCATTGTTGTCGTATGTTTCTCTTACTACTTAACCATTGCAGTAAATTCTCCTACTATTTATTCTTTACAGTATATTTCATCTTTGTTTACCCTGTTGCAATATACTTTTTGTTTGCTATTACTTAACAAGTTGTTGAGTCATTTCTAGCATTGATGCACCTTTAGCCCTTGGGGTGCATATACAGATATCGGCAATAAACATTCCCTTCTTGGCCAGGTGTGTTAGTGTGTTTGGAATTGTTTGCAGAGTCATAAAAATGGGAACAGAGAACCCAACATATCATGCGGCTCCTTCGGGGGTAAGCGTTACATTTGTTTTCAGTGATACCTCCTTAAAGCGGAACTAAACTATATCTGAGCACCACAAAATAGAAATGCCTTTTAAATTATTTTTAATATTCAAAGCAAACTTCCCCATCCATCCATTTCTCCATTCTTTATTTTAGTATGAAAACACTTCAAAAAACACCACCTAGCATTTCTAGTTGCAGTCATTTTGAGTAAGGGCAGATGATTCATGGAGAGAGAGAGAGAGAGAACAAACGAGAAAAAAAGAGAGAGAGAGAAAGAAAGAAAGAAAGAAAGAAAGAAAGAAAGAAAGAGAAAGAAAGAAAGAAAGAAAGAAAGAAAGAAAGAAAGAAAGAAAGAAAGAAAGAAAGAAAGAAAGAAAGAAAGAAAGAAAGAAAGAAAAAGAAAGAAGGAGAAAACGAAAGAAAGAAATTTCTAGTTGCAGCCATTTTTAGTAAGGGCAGATGAGAAAGAAAGAAAGAGAAAGAAAGAAAGAAAGAACAACGAGAAAAAGAAAGAACAAGCCATTTTGAATAAGGGCAGATGATTCATGTAGCATTTACTTCCTGGAGAAAGAAAGAGAGAGAGAGAGAGAGAGACAGAGCGCGAAAGAGTAAGAGAAGAGAAGAGAAGAGAAAGAAAGAAAGAAAGAAAGACAGAGAGAGAGAGAGAGAGAGAGAGAAATAAACAGAGAAAAAGAAAGAAAGAAATTTCTAGTTGCAGCCATTTTGAGTAAGGGCAGATGAGAAAGAAAGAAAGAAACAAACAAACAACGAGAAAAAGAAAGAAAGAACCATTTTGAATCAGGGCAGATGATTCATGTAGCATTTACTTTCTGGAGAAAGAAAGAGAGAGAGAGACAGAGCGCGAGAAAGAAAGAGAAGAGAAGAGAAAGAAAGAGAGAGAGAAAGAAAGAAAGAGAATAAGAAAGAAAGAAATTTCTAGTTGCAGCCATTTTGAGTAAGGGAAGATAAGAAAAAAAAGAAAGAAAATGCCCATGAAGACTCATTTAATGTATGACATCATTTTGGCCCATGCCTACTTTAAGGACCCTTTCACACAGACACACTCTGTTTGAAAGGAGCTCTAATTTGTTTTTTATCTTCAACTTGGTGTCAACCTCTTGCAGTCCCTGTTCAGCAGAGCTCAGACTACTGTAGGTGAGGATGAAATAATCTAAGGAGCTAACCAGTTGTGCTGAAGTGCAAGAAGAATGATGATAGTTGGAGAGAGCAGTGAGATAGACGGTTCATCAGAATACTGCTTCTCTTTTCACTGTCCAGTCACAGGCTGGGAATGAGAATACTTGTCAGTGTTACTGAAGTGCAGCAGGGAAAGGTCAATTATTCTGCCCTGCGAAACAGTGATGTCTCTGATGAATGGTTGTCTCTGATCTTTAGTGAGTGCATAGGTTGCATTCTCAGTGATGTCTCTGATCTCTCATGAATGGATGTCAACAGTTCCTAGTGAATAGGTATGGTGCATGCTCAGTGATAACACTGGTCTCTAGTGAATGGATAGGCTGTATGCTCAGTGATATCACTGGTCTTTAGTGAATGGATAGGCTGCATTCTCAGTGATGTCACCAGTCTCCAATTAATGGATAGTCTACATTCTCAGTGATGTCACCAGTCTCCAGTTAATGGATAGTCTACATTCTCAGTGATGTCACCAGTCTCCAGTTAATGGATAGTCTACATTCTCAGTGATGTCACCAGTCTCCAGTTAATGCATAGTCTACCTTCTCAGTGATGTCACCGCTCTCCAATTAATGGATAGTCTACATTCTCAGTGATGTCACCGGTCTCCAGTTAATGGATAGTCTACATTCTCAGTGATGTCACCAGTCTCCAATTAATGGATAGTCTACATTCTCAGTGATGTTACTAGCCCCAAGTATTTAATTAGGTTACAGTTATTTCCTACCTGTCAGTGTTACTGAAGTGCAGCAGAGAAAGGTCAATTCTTCTGCCCTGCGAAACAGTGATGTCTCTGATGAATGGTTGTCTCTGGTCTTTAGTGAGTGCATAGGTTGCATTCTCAGTGATGTCTCTGATCTCTCATGAATGGATGTCACCAGTTCCTAGTGAATAGGTAGGGTTCATGCTCAGTGATATCACTGGTCTCTAGTGAATGGATAGGCTGTATGCTCAGTGATATCACTGGTCTTTAGTGAATGGATAGGCTGCATTCTCAGCGATATCACTGGTCCCTAGTGACTGGATAGGCTGCATTCTCAGTGGTGTCACCGGTCTCTAGTGAATAGATAGGCTGCATTCTCAGTGATATCACTGGTCTCTAGTGAATGGATAGGCTGCATTCTCAGTGGTGCCACCGGTCTCTAGTGAATGGATAGGCTGTATGCTCAGTGATATCACTGGTCTCTAGTGAATGGATAGGCTGCAATCTCAATGAAGTCACTGGTCCCTAGTGAATGGATAGGCTGTATTCTCAGTGATGTCACCAGTCTCCAATTAATGGATAGTCTACATTCTCAGTGATGTCACCAGTCTCCAGTTATTTGATAGTCTACATTTTCAGTGATGTCACCAGTCTCCAATTAATGGATAGTCTACATTCTCAGTGATGTTACTAGCCCAAAGTATTTAATTAGGCTACAGTTATTTCCTACTTCACCATAAATATTTGCAAAAAAAACCAAAATCACACCATATGGCTGCAAACTGAAAACACATTTTATTTTAAACATCTGATACTGTTTAAAACAGTAAAGCCTACATCATGGAGCATGATATGTATACAAGAAAGACACGTCTTCTGCAGATAAACATTGAATAAAATATCCATAAAACAGCCAGTGTTTCATGAAAGGCAGAATAATATGACAATCTAGGGACTGATTGCATGCCTCACAGGTTAGGAGGTGAAGAGCTTAGCAATCAGATGTGGTTCATGTTGCCCAAACATTGCTATTCAAACATCTCCTATTTTTCTGTATTGTGAAATTGTTAAAGCAAATGAGAGAACAATGGTTATCTTGGGTGTGTGTGTCTGGCAGGGTTTCTTCGGTATTTAAAGATCAGTTTCTTAGTCGATGTGCATTGGAAGCCCGTCTCAGATATGGCATCCCCTTGTTAACAAGTTCAATTTATGAAACTGAAAATGTGGTATTTAAAACTATACATGCAGTGGTTTGGTTAAAAGTCGCTGTGTGGAGCTAATGCAGTTGGAGACCTCTGGTTATGGTCGCAAGACCCAAAGAACCTAATTCCATTTAGGTTTGTCCAATATTGATTTATTGTTTACAGTTATGACCTGACATTGGAATTATTTTGGTATGAACGTTAATAAAGGCTGATGTGGAACCTAAGATCCAACTCTCAAGGTGCATTATTTATATTTTAAATGAGTGGGAAGGAGTGTTGCAGTTGGGTTAGGCTTTTGGTAACAGTAAGAGCCCATCGCATCTACAATAATTTAGTCAAACTTAAAAAGCTAAAACCATTCAGTGCTTACATGTTTGCTTGAAGTTTGCCTTTCCAAGCATTGGGAAGTCTCCTCCTAAGACTTTACATTTATTCATGAGCCCTGATGAAGAGAGAACATTTGAAGCCTCGAAACACATTGGCTATTTGTACAGATTCTACTTGAACTTTTTTTGATCAAAATTAATGTGTTCTTTGGACTACAATACGTTGGTGTGGCAATCTAGTCCTATTTCCTTCTCTAATTCAACTAAAAGGAAGTATGTGTTGAGCTAAGCCAATAGTAAACACTCCATAACAATTTGTCCTTTTTTTGGGTAGAGTGGCATTGTTAGGAAAGAAGAATGAGTGGGTCTAAATAATATTTATTACCCATCTTGTTCCCTTCAAGCTCCAAGAAGCCCTAGAAATATTTATTACAGGGGGAACTGTTCAGATGTTGCTTGCTTTTATGATGTAAATCAGGGTTTCTCAATCAGGGTTCCATGGAAGCCTAGGGTTCCTCCAAAGGTTGCTAGGAGTTCCTTGAGCAATGCAAAATTTATGCCTCTTAGATAAGTTCCCACTGACACCATTGATCTTTTTAGCTATCTGTAAGGGGGGAGTACATCCCAAGAACCACATATATAAGGAGCATTCTTCCCACTGACCATCACACTAAAGTAGTTGTAGATATAGACATTTTTAGCTGGGGGTTCCCTGAGACAAAAAAGTTATTTCAAGGGTTCCTCTGTGTTGAAAGGGTTGAGAAAGGCTGATGTAACTCTAAGCACATAAATACTGAGCCAACACATCATAGGCAGTTGTAGACGGTGGGCTCTTCAGCTTTTGCATTGTAATTTTAGCTATTCTCCTTTGACATGATGGACACTTTAAGAGCCTATACAGGTTTCAGAAAATAAAATAAGCAACCATGAACATTTTAAAATGTAAAATCTTTAAAATCTTAACAACCATGCTTGAGATATTCCTGTTTTAGTTATCAATGCTCCAAGAGTAGACCACACAGTCTTATGTTTTTTCCATTGTTCTGACATCTTTGTTGCAGTTTTCAGTCTTGCAATTTTTCTGTTGCATCTAAAATCTACAAATATTCTTCTTCTACTTGGCCTATTCCTTGGGTTCTAGAATGTAGATTTATTTTCTTCTTTTTATGCCACAACGTTTATTTGTCCTACTGTAGAGACAAAACAACACATGTTTGTTTTAGGGCTCTTTTAAAAAGTCTGGATTGAAGTTTACCAGAAGTATCCTCATGCACCACAACATTTCAACATGTGTTGCATTACAGCCAACGCTTACCTTTGGGGAAATCAAAAGTGCTTAACTACGAGCAAGCAGGACCTGATAGCTGACAACATAAACGGTCCTTTAAGGTCTGGACAAATAAATTTCCTCCATATCACAATTTATAGAAGTAGTATTTTTTTTTTTTTTTTTTTTTAAAAAGCTTAACTTTTTTCATGAAATAGGCAAGCAGACCTTCACCCTAACTTAATGTAACATTTTCCTGCCTCTCTTTCCCTCCTCTCTCACATTTGGATGTTAAAAAAAACAAACCAAACAAACATGATACAGTTAAGTTTAATTGATTTGTTTTGTGGACTGAGAGGTCAACCTTGCCCAACTTTCTCTTGAAAAACGACTCAAATTTTCCCACTCTCCCATCTCCACAAGATGTGCCAAAGGGCTCTGTCCAGTTCGGTTCCTCACAGAGCCCTTCGATACATCTGTGCACATGCACATGAAAAACAGCAGTTTTGGAACTTCCATAAAAGCCCATTGTTGCACATGTCTGTGTGGGGAAACTTGTGTTGGCAACCCGTGTGCGGATGTGCCACAGGCTCTGCCAGGACTCAAATCCTTGGGCACATATGCAACTGAATCTGGGGGGTTACAAATGTCATTGTCACCTAGGCAAGAAATTCAATAACGGCTGTTGAAATCCATTTGGAGAGTAGTCGTGTGTGCCCAGCACTGTGCTTGGGAACAGGACTCAGTACTGAGGCTGCCTATAGAGTGTTTGGTAGCTTGTGTATGGAGCTGCTGCTACCGCTTCTGCTAGAAGGAGTTTCCTGGAGTGTGTTGAGAGGACTTGGATATTTGCTGCAGAAAGCCATGTGGCTGCTGTGCTGCATCTGGGGTGGGTGTACGAAAGACCCCCAATGCCATATACAGGTGAAACTCCAAAAATGAGAATATGGTGCAAAAGTTCATTTATTTCAGTATTGCAACTTAAAAGGTGAAACTAATATATGAGATAGACTCATTACATGCAAAGCAAGATAGTTCAAGCCGTGATTTGTCATCATTGTGATGATTATGGCTTACAGCTCATGAAAACCCCAAATCCACAATCTCAGAAAATTAGAATATTACATGTAATCAATAAAACAAGGATTCTACAATATCTCTGAAATTTACAAAAAAATCTATTTGACCTTTAAGTGCTATATAAATTAATAAAATACAAACCTCTACCACAGGCTCGCTATCACATGGATACTGATATGATGCAGCTCCAGTCTCCGCTAAAATCAGAGAGAAGAAAGAAGGTTTGAGAAATGGTGGCTGGTTAAAGGCCTAAAACAAAGGAGAACTGAATTGAGGGCTTGCCATTGACAGGCAGGTGTACTGCCCAGAGAGATAGGAGAGAAGACATCTGTTAGTCATCTGGTCCATTAAAACTAAACCCACTCCAGTCTTAAGCTGGCCACAGATGGATCAAAATTCAGTCGGTTTAGCAGGGACCGGACAAATTTTGATCCATGTGTGGCTGCTGCCGCTTGACAGAAGTCAAGCAACTGGTGTTGAATGGGCCTGTTGAAATTTCTTGATCAGTGGCTGCAGCCAGTGATCAGTGTATCCTGACAGTAGAGGAGTCCTGCTGTCAGAATACAATGGCTCAGTGGGAAGGATACCTCTATCTACCTCCACTGTGTGGACAAAGGAATTGCTTTTTTTCTGGAAAACAATCTATGGCCAGCCTTACCGTAAGACAACATAGCAGTTTGTGGGACCGATTGGTTTTACATAGATTTGTATGTCTGTCCAAATGGCCTTGGGATTTACTCAGATCAAAAGCTGGTGACCTGAATTTTCTATACCAGGGTTTCTCAACCAGGGGTTGCTAGGGGTTCCTTGAGTAAGGACCAATTTCTACCTCTGAGACAGAAACAATTGAGTACTGACGTGATACTTTTTTTACTTGCACTAACATACAATTTTGAGGACAAGCTTTCGGGGAATGTCCCCTTCTTCAAGGTCCAGGCAGTACTACTACAAAGTTTTAGCAGAATGTTAGAAGAGATGTGGGGGGATTGAAAAAAAAAAAAAAAAGACTAGAGATAAGACACCGCAAAAGCAAAGACTGGGGGGGGGGGGGGGGACAACACTCACAGAGGGAGTCATAAAACTGTTGGATAATAATTGAGGAATCCCATGTCCAAATTCAGGCCGTTATCTCTTGTGTCAAATAGAATTATCATTCTTAGTTCAAAGGTTTTTCTTTCCTGAATGGATTTGAAATTTCCTTTAAGAACTAAAATATTGAGGTCTTCCATTGTGTGGTCTGGTTGTGCGAAATGGTGTCCCACAGGTGTGCAAAAGTCATCTTCTTTATGTTCCTTGATGGTATGTCTGTGCAAATTCATCCTTGTTTGCAACTTCTGTCCTGTTTCGCCAACATAAGATCCTTTGCTACATTTTCTGCACTGGATAAGGTACACAACATGACTGGAGGTGCAGCTGTATGATCCAGAAATACTGAAGATCCCTTTTGAGTGTCTGACACTTTTTGATGGGTTGATTTGGTTGCACAGTGTTTAGCGGTTTTTATTGCAGGGTTTGCTTTCATTATTTGTGACATCATAATCAAAAGGAAGTTTCCTACTGATTAGTTTATTTCTGAGGTTGGGGGGTTGTCTGAAGGCCAGTATTGGGGGGTTGTCTGAAGGCCAGTATTGGTGGTTGCTGGAATATTTCTGTCAGAGTTCCATCCTCTGTTATGATGGGTTGTAAATCTTTGATTATTTTTCTTATCCCTTCTAGTGCCGGGTTGTATGTGGTTACTAGAGGTACACGGTTGTTTGTTTTTTTCTCTTTGTACTGAAGTATATTTTCCCTTCGGGTTCTCAAGGCTGTGTTTATGCTGGTGTTGATAGTTTTCTCCTTGTAACCCTTCTTATGGAAGGAGTCTGCTAGTGTCCCGAGATGTTTATCTCTGTCTCTTGGGTCAGAACATATTCGGTGGTATCTAATGGCCTGACTGTGTATGATGGCACGTTTCGTGTGTTGGGGGTGGAAGCTGGAACTGTGGAGGTAGTTGCATCTATCAGTGGGTTTCCTGTATATTGAGGTGTGAAGCGTATCATCCATGATGTATACTCTGGTATCTAGGAAGTTGACGTGTGTGTTTGAGTATTCCATTTTTATGTTCAAATAATTTTTATTGAAATTTAAACATACATAAGTAATATTAGATAGTCGAACATTTTGGTTCACATCGAGAATAACATTATATGATAAATAATGACAAAAGAAAAGTGAAGAATCCCCACAAAGTGGCCGGGGACCTTGTATTTCTGTAGTTTAGTTACATGAGAGGTATGCTCTGTATGTTGTGAACCATTCTAGGAGACTAGTGGGGCATAAAAGTGGGGAGAACAGAGTATTCCATTTTTAGTTTGATTGATGGATGAAAAGTGTTGATCAATGAGTAAAATTGTTTTAGGTATTCTTCACCTTCTGTCCATATGATGAAAATATCATCAATATAGCGATAGTATCTGTATGGTTTTTGTTCCATGCTATTCAGGAATTTTTCCTCCAGGTCAGCCATAAATAAATTGACATATTGGGGTGCCATTTTACTTCCCATCGCAGTACCCATACATTGAAGATTAGATGTCTTTATTGAAAGCAAAGTAGTTTTGTGTAAGTATGAATTCAATGAGCTGTGTAACATCCTCAGCAGTGTATTTGTGGTTTGGTGAGGATGATAAGGATCTGTGACATGCAGCTAATCCATCCTTGTGAGGGATATTACTATACAGGGATACTACATCCATAGTCACTAGAAGTGTATTAGATGGTAATTGCTGGATGTTGTTGATCTTGTTCAGAAAGTCAGTTGTGTCTTGCAGGAAACTAGCAGTATTCTTGACTAACGGTTTTAAAAAATTTTCTACAAAGCCTGAGATTTGTTCGCTGAGTGTGTTCATACCTGTTATGATGGGTCTGCCTGGATTTCCTGGCTTGTGGATTTTGGGCAGCATGTAGAAGTCCCCGATTTCTGGATGATCCGGAATCGCATTTATAAGTTCTGAATGTAGGCGGGCTGGAAGTGTTTTAATGAGACCTTTTAATTGCTTTGTAAAATCCTGGGTCGGATCATAATCCAGTTGTCAGGAATGGACTCACCACAGGTGGTGCTAGGGCTCACCTGCTTTATGGGCTGCAGTACCAGTGCTGGCCAGCGGGTGCTCTCAGCAGCCAGAATCTCACTCCTGCAATCAAGCCATCACCTGAGGCTGATTGCAGGAGGTGTATTTAAGCAATGGCCAGACCTGCAGTCAGTGCCTTGGTATTGTTTCCCATGAGCCCCTGTACCTTGTATCTTGTGTTCCTGTTCTTCTGCTTCTGATTTGTTGCCGACCCTGCCTGATCCTGACCTCTGCTGACTTCTCCTGCTTTGACCCCTGGCTCATTTGACTACTCTTCTGGACATCCCTATTCTGATCTGAACCCCCGTTACCGAACCTGGCGAGTGACCTGACTACCCTTTGCCTGCTGCCTTGTACATATTAGTATTAGTTTGTTTTTGTTTGCACTGAGTTTGTTTCTTTTGTGCAGCTAATAATAAATCTTGTTATTATTTCACCATACTTGAAGCCTGCTGTTTCCCTGTGTCATTCCACACATCTCTGGTCATACCTGGATCCCTGACACCAGTTTCTTATAGTAGATGGCATTTTCCAGCTGCCTCTGGCCTTCTTATATGTATTTGTTTGTATCCATTACAACAACTGCTCCCCCTTTATCCGCTGGTTTGATGGTGATGGCTTGATTATTGCGCAAATTGGGTATAGCCCTTTGCTCTAGTGGTGAAAGATTGTACAGAATTTTCTTTTGCTAGGTGGATATGAGGGATGTAGCTCGCAGTCTGAAGCTATCAATATAGGCGTCCAGTTTGGGGTTGCGTCCTTTGGAGGTGTGAAGCAGCTGTTCTTTTTCTATGTGTAGCACTCCATTGTCCTAGGATTCCTTTCATTACTGTGGAAATATTCTTTGAGCCTTAGTCTCCTGAAGAAATCCTCCATATCTGACAATAATTGTAAATGATCCAATTTGGTCTGAGATAAATTCCCACTGACACCATTGATATTTTTAGCTCTCTGTAAGGGGGTAATTCCTCCCAATGACCACAAGAAGGAACATTCTTCCCACTGACCATCAAACTAACATATCTGAGTTGTACATATAGTAATTTTTAGCAGGAGTTCCTCTGTGCTGAAAAGGTTGAGAAACGCCATTCTATACTGATGTTAATCAGGATAACTTGGTCAACCCCCCTCCCCACTAGGTGAGAACTTTCAATTTGGACCAAAGTAGAACTTGGTCCAAAGTTTGCCTGCTCAGCAAAGAGATTAACGTGATAGGGTGTGCACCCACCTTCTGTCAGCAATGGACTCAGCACTGGTGGTGGGACTCACCTGCCGTGTGGGCTGCAGTACCAGGGCTGACCAGCGGGTGCTCTCAGCAGCCAGGAGCTCACTCCTGCAGTCAGCCAACACCTGGGGCTGATTGCAGGAGGTGTATTTAAGGAATGACCAGGCCTGTGATCAGTGCCTTGGTGTATGTTTCCCATGAGCCCCTGTACCTGGTATCCTGTGTTCCTGCCTAGTTGCTGACCCTGCTTTGATACTGACCTCTGCTGACCGTCTCCTGTTGAACCCCTGGATTGCCTGACCATCCTTCTGCCTGATCCCCTGTACCGTGCTGCTTGTGAGTTACTGAACCCAGCTTGTGACCCTGACTATTCTCTGCCTGCTCCTCCGGTACCTCACTGCCCGCACGTTGCTGACCTGGCCTGCCTGACTACGCCTGACGCTACCCAGACGATCCATCCATCCTGCACGGATCCAGTCACTATTGTCCAAACCTGCCAGCCCCTTCACATCAGGCTTTCCCCCTGTACATACCCTCGGCGGACCCCTCTACCACAGTTGGGTGCACTCAGGGGCCGCGACCTGGTCTCAGTCCTGTGCCAAGTCCATCCCCACCATCAGGGGCTCTGGTGAAAAGGCAGACTGGGGCTTAGACTCCGCACCCTGGGGAATCCTGTTCTGTGGGTCACTGGAGATCCCGCCGGGCGGTGCCTGACAGTACCTTACGGCCTGCCTGACCATTCCACCTCTCCAGCCTGACTACGCCTATTTTCCTGAAGCCTGCTACTTCCCTGTGTCAGTCCACACATTTCTGGTCATACCCGGATCCCTAACACCTTCTAAGTAAAGCCTCCTGACTGCAGAGGGAAATGCTACATTTTGCAACAAATACAACAGCTTTCTGCTCTGACCGGTTGTTGAGAAGACAGCAGCCACTGGTTTCCTTGCATCCAGTGACACATCCACTCCTGGCTCAGTCAAATGTGAGCTAGGGATTCCTGGATGAAGGGTGAATGTGAACAAGAGGTGGTGATGGGGGGTTGGGGTTGGCTGACATCACTGACCAAATATGGCCATGGCCCCCATCCCTGCCCCCAACTGACAGGAGTGGTGACGTATTTGTGGATCAGTGTGTTTTTTCTTTTGATGGGTTAGTAAGCATTGCTCATCATCACTGACAAGGATCTACATGGCTAGTTTTTTTTTTTACAATGGATTCTTTTTTTATTTAATAAAGGACTAGTCAAATGTTAAATTTTTTACTGTTTAAATTTTTTTTTTGGTAAATGAGTAGGGGTACCCATACTCATACATGTGGGGGTGGCAGTATCTGCTTCTCCCCTTTTCTTTTTAAGGGGACTTCCATATTCCAATACGATATCAATAAGATAAGATATCCAATAAGATAAGATTCACTTTAACCATTATTAGAATTGTTGCTTCCAAACAAATAGTATTTTTTAAAAACAACAGTATTTATTTAAAAAAAGTTTTGCCTTAGTATGTGTGCCCCAGGGCAGTACCCAGCCCCCTATGCCATTTGTTTCACAATACCTTGCTATTAGCTTTTAAAATGGCCAGAACTAATTTTAAAGATTCGGCCCCTGCTGTCTTCAATGGTATTAATGTTCAGAACTTCAGCACGTTCAGCTCAATCCTACTCCTCGCCCACAGCCTGTGACTAGACAGCAAAGAAGCAGCAGACAGATGAGCTCATCTCAATTCTTTTTCCTCCTGTCAGGAGCACATGTGTGCTGTAGCAAACCTGATTGACTTCTAGCTGGCCCGCCTTTAAAGTGGATTAAAGGAGTATAATAAAAGGTCACCAACCCCCCCCCCACCACCATCAAAGGAGAAAGCAACACCATTTCAACCACAGATGCCATACGATTCCTAAACATTAGTCCTTTATATCATCTGAAAGATGATGGCTAATGCTTTGCTATTAGCAGGAAGTCTTATTAGTTGCCAATTTTCTTTGTCCTTTTTTGTCAGTTCAGAGAGGCCATGGCATTAATTTGCATTGCCTGTATGGGTTTACTAAGTCTGCTTGTATGTATAGGCCAGGGGCGGACTGACCATTTGGAAACTCGGGCACTGCCCGAGGGCCCGGGGTCAGTAGGGGGTCCCATGAGATGCCCCTGGTACCTTTTTCATAGGCTTTTTTGAGTTTGGGCAAGGACACAGGGGCCCCATGATCCCCTATTGCCCGGGGGCCCCATGAGTTGTCAGTCCACCCCTGGTATAGGCATGCATTGCACCGTGTAGTTTGGAGAACTGTAAATTACCCTTGGGCTATTAGTTAAGATTCTATGACATTACCTGTTTCTAGATCTTGTACGACAACAGAAGGTTTCTGGAACCTCAAGACCTTGTTATTCATATAGGTTGATATAGTGAACACGGTTTCATTTCTGGTGACCTAAAAAAAACAAAGATTTTAATATATACCTTAAAAAAAATGATAGATCATTCAGGTAAAATACTTTAATTTGGCTAATCTAGGAAAAATGAACATGCCTGATATGGCATTAAAACTAATTGCCTTAGAAGGACAATGTACGTGGGGGAATGCCCTTTTTTGACAGTTTTGACATGATCTCTTTAAAGTGGCCTTCATGTCTTTCAGTACATGTGCAAAGTACAGACTCCCTTTAAATATGTGCAATTCAAACATACAAAGAACAGCTCAAGCTCAGTCCCTTAAGGTATTCCATCCTTGGCCCAAACCACTTGTCAGGGATCGCGGCGGCAAGTGATTCCGCGCATGCGCGGAGCACCGATCCATCCGATCCGATGGACTCTGAGACCTGTACGGCGGCGGCCGCGCATGCGCACTCGCGGCACCAATAGCAGGGCAGGGCGCACCATTTAAACCTGCCCTGCACTGACACCCATTGCCGTATGGTCTTTTCTCTGTGTTCCTGTGATCCTAAGATTTGTTGCTGACCCTGCCTGAACCTGAACCTGACTTCTCCTGCTCTGATCCCCTGGCTAGTCTGACTTCTCTTCTGCATATTCCATACCTGATCTGAACTCCTGTTGCCGACCCCTGCAAGTGACCTGACTATTCTTCCGCCTGCCTCGTTGTACTATGCTGATCCCACTGTTACTGACCCGGCTCGTTGACCACGCTCACTACTCTGCCATCCATCCATCCCGCTCGGATCCAGTCTTCCACCTCTTCACATCAGGCTCTCTACCTGCATATACCTCTGGCGGGTCCCGCTGCCACGGACAGGGGTACTCAGGGGTCGCGACCTGGTCCTTGTCTGCTCCAAGCCCATCCCCACCATCAGGGGCTCTGGTGAACAAGCAGACTGGGGCTTAGACTCCGCGCCCTGGGGAATCCTGTCCTGTGGACTGCTAGAGGCCCCGCTAGGTGGTTCATAACACCACCTCCTGGCCCGGACAAACATATCTACAATCATCACTGGCTTTTACCAAATGTCAAACAGCAGGAAGAATGGGTGCAGTTCTAATTTAGGACAACATTGGAGAAATAGTCAACAAGAATAACAAACTGATAGAAAGGAGAGGTTATTACTTACTGAGGTTAAATAGAAGAGTGCCTTGCCATCATGCATTCTATAAGCAGCGATGTTTGGGTGCTAGAAAAAGATGTAATGGAGAAGACATAATGGTGACCCACCTTGGCTTCGTATTGACATATTTTAAAATCTACTAAGAAGTTACTTCCCTCTTCTTTACCTCATTACAGCATCTTAAAAAAACTATATTCGTTTGATGAGATCACAGATACTCTTCATCCTCTTGTTCCACCAGCAATATGTAGGCAGGTGCCAATTGTTTTAACGATGCACTGTATATTTAATGTGTTGCTGGTATCATTGGGGTTAACTTGCTGTGGTGTTTGTTTGCCCTGTTAAGGTTCCCATAGCGGGAGGTTATTGAAGCTTAAGAGTGTAGGTCTCTAGGACTCTGGTGCTTGAAAAATTGGTCATGGGAAGGAGAGGGACCATACATCAAGAGATGTGGTATGGCATTGAAGCAGGTTATCGCTTGGTGAGACCCTGAGCGGGACTATTAGTGATTGCACCACTGAAAGATGGGAACTACTACATGCTAAAGGTATGAGATATCACACCATAACCCAAATCCTGTATAATTTTAAAAAACGCTGATTTTGTGAAAAACTGTTAAACTGACATGTGAATGTTGAATCTAAACTGTTTGAAAAAGTTTGTACGTTTGCCAACTTTATTCGGTAAACAGGGTTGCTGGTTAAATGATTCATCTGGTCTGATTTACTGGAAATACTGAATGAAATCCTACAGTGTATGGGACTGAATTGTGTACCTAAGTCAGGGTTTCTCAACCGAGGCTCCATGGAACCCTAAGTCTCCTCCAGAGGTTGCTAAGGTTTCCTTGAGCAATGAGCAATTTATGCCTCTCAGATATGTTCCCACTGACACCATTGATCTTTTTAGCTATCTGTATGGGGGTATTCTTCTCAATGTCCACAAGTGTGAGGAGCATTCTTCCCACTGACCATCACACTAATGTATCATGAGTTGTAGATATAGGTATTTGTAGCAGGGCTTCCCTGAGACTGGAAAGTTATTTTAAGGGCTCCTCTGTGTTGAAAGGATTCAAGAAAGGCTGACCTAAATGTCTAACTTTCTGAATAGTGGAGAGAGAAAAGGAAAATAAGCAGCCAGTTTGGGAGCAGAGATGGTGGTGGTTGGTTATGGAGGTACTGATGGATCGGTGGATTGGCGGCTGCATGCTCTACCCTTCCATTGACAGGGACCCAAAGCTAGGGCCTGCTGGGTAGCAAAACCCTCCTATGTACTGGATCTGGGCCAGGATTGTCAGAGGCCTTTCACAGTATAAAGCAGGTTCCCTCCTGGGTTGAAGAGTAAAGTGTCACGTGTGTTAAGGTACCGGTGGAAGAAAATTAATGCTCTGTGCTATCCCCCTCAAAATAGTTCAATAGTGCTGGGACAGGTGTCACTGGCAGAAGAAAAGACGTTTCCTTCTCATGTGGGGCCCAGTGTAACAGGTTGGCCTCCAACAATGAAAGGGCAATAACTCACACATTATATGTTACCTTCATGCAAACACTGGTTCCATCATACTATCAGTATGACCAACAAGAGCCATAGTGGAGGGCCTTAACCCCAGGGCTCACAGGAAGTCCATTCAATTATGTTGGGTATCAAGGATTATGATTAAATTATTTGTGAATGACCAGGAGTAAGCATATTTATATTTGGATGGGTAGAGCTGAGAATCCCTTCCTGCTGAGTGGCAGGCTTTGCATTTGGTGTTCCTAGTCAACAGCAAATTAATTTTACATTTTTTTGTGATACACCATGAAATTACACTGTGATCATACCAGGCCAGTCACTTTCCACAAAAAACCCTGCAACCCATTTAAACTACTATTTAACTTGGCCCTCGAATATTTCATCCAGTCAGTGTATATCCAATGTGCTTATTTCAGCCAAAGCTTCTCAATCTTTTTAGATGTCAAAATAAAAAATGTGTGAGACTTACCTGGTTCACTGAACTAAAGTCAACCGAATATCCAGTTAACAAGCTACAATATATAATCGTATCGCTGCTCTCAACTCTTTCTCCGATGTAACTGAAAAAGGAATATTAGAGTTTGTAAATCTGGAAAAATTAAATATACAAAGGCTGTGCAGAAAGTAATGCAAAAGTGGGCATAGTTTTGTTCTTATGCTACATAGGTCATTTAGATTTTATATGTCGGTAGAGCAATTCCTACTCTGTTGTAACTCTTCCTCTATAGTAACTCTTCTTTTTCACTGCAGGTAAATAATGGATTCCAAGCATAAGAAGCGTTCCATCATTGAGTTCTCGACGAAGGATGGGTGCAGGCTGTCCGACATCCACTGAAAGCAACAGAATATTTACAAAGATGACACCATTGACAGGAGTCCCCTATGACAAGACATTGCGTCATCTTTGTAAATAACATTCTGAAGCCTTCTGCGAATGTCGGACAGCCTGCACCCCTCCTTTGTCAAGAGCTCAATGACAGCATGCTGCTTCTGCTTGGAATCCATTATTTACCTGCAATGAAGAAGAGTTACTACTGAGGGAGAGTTACTCCACTAACGTAATATTTGAACAGCCTATGTAAGTTAATAAAAAAAGTTGTGCCCACTTTTGCATTACTTTCCCTACAGCCCTGAAAATACAGGTGAGGACCAATAAAAGGAAGATGTGGTCGGATGGGTAACCAACTGTCTTCAAAGTATATGTAAACCATATTTTTCTGAATATGCAGTATATGCAAAGTTTCTTCCCCAGAGATCTGACCAGTTACAACACATCCTGATGCAGGCTAATCCACTGCCTTGCAATTAGTAGCAGTATTGTCAGCCTGCTGTTCAAGCTCCTCTGGTTGGCTGTAGGATGGACAACTAAATAAAGTGCATATGGAAGGTTGACAGCACTGCTGTCAGGGATCCTACAGCGGTAGCCTCTAGCACTCCACAGACCGGATTCCCCCAAGGCGCGGAATCTAAGTCCCTACCTGCTTGTTCACCAGGGCCCCTGATGGTGGGGATGGACTTGGAGCAGGCCGAGACCAGGTCGCGGCCCCTGAGTTCACCCAGCTGTGGTAGAAGCACCGTTGGAGGTGTATAGCAGGTGAGAGTCTGATGTGAGGAGGTCACAAGAGCAGCGTCAGGCAGGCCGGGTCGGTAACAGTGGTGGCGGCATGGTATAAAATCAGCAGGCAGAGGAATAAACAGGTCACAAGCCGGGTTCGTTAACAGGAGATCAGAACGTGCAGGGTTAAGCAGGAGAATGGTTAGACAAGCCAGGGATCAGAACAGGAGACAGACAGCAAATCAGAGTCAGGCAGGGTCGGCGACAAGACAATCTACTAAACAGGAACTTCAGGAAACAGGTAAGACCATATGGCACTTGAGCATTGCAAGAGCTGGGTTTAAATAGCCTGCCCGACTCCTGACAGGTGCTCCTGGGTCCTAGTGCCTGCCCAGCGCCGTCATTGGTGACAGGCGCGCCTGGGTCCTAGTGCCTGCCTGCCTGTATGTCTTGTCAGGATTCTACGCATGTGCAGATTCGATCGCCGCGGCGATCTTCCCATTCCCTGACAACTGCTGCTAATTGTGAGGCAGTGATTGACAGTATGGTGTGATTCTTTAGGCCTGCTCTGCAGTCTAGGTGGAGGATGTGTGGCCATCAAGTTCATCTATCCCCTCACTTAGGAAGGGGTCTCTCTTCAAGTGAGCCCCTCACCTAGTACATGTAGGCTTTAGCTGATCACGAGGAGAGGGTCTGCCGGGCCTTTTGGCCTTCCCTCAGTCTTGCACCCTGGTGTGGTCAGGGAAGAGTCCTTCCTCTTTGGGCAGTGCACATTTGTGTTTGTGTGTATTCATATGCACTTTTTTGTTCAATTTTAGTGTTTCGTTTTTGCGCAACACATCATGGACAAAAAAGTGGCTTACTGTTGCCATTGCATTTCCTCATACATAGCAGTTGACAATGGAACAGACCTCCCCATTGGAAGACTTCCCCTCACTTCTTTTTCTGATGCCCGCTGTAAAATGTTAGATTTCCTATCATTTACTGTTCTTGTGACAGTGTTCATCAGGAAAAACAGAGAGATAGCTTCTCCCTGCCAGGGACTCAGACAGCAATAAAACCATGACAAGACTTCTAACCCTTCACTGCTGTATCTAAAACAATAAAGGTTAGTGATATAGTGGGGCAAAAAAGTATTTAGTCAGCCACCAATTGTGCAAGTTCTCCCACTTAAAAAGATGAGAGAGGCCTGTAATTGGCATCATAGGTAGACCTCAACTATGAGAGACAAAATGATAAAAAAAATCCAAACAATCACATTGGCTGATTTGGAAAGAATTTATTTGCAAATTATGGTGGAAAATAAGTATTTGGTCAATATGAAAAGTTCATCTCAATACTTTGTTATATATCCTTTGTTGGCAATGACAGAGGTCTAACGTTTCCTGTAAGTCTTCACAAGGTTGGCACACACTGTTGCTGGTATGTTGGCCCATCCTCCATGCAGATCTCCTCTAGAGCAGTGATGTTTGGGGGCTGTCGCTGGGCAACACGGACTTTCAACTCCCTCCAAAGGTTTTCTATGGGGTTGAGATCTGGAGACTGGCTAGGCCACTCCAGGACCTTGAAATGCTTCTTACGAAGCCACTCCTTCATTGCCCGGGCGGTATGTTTGGGATCATTGTCATGTTGGAAGACCCAGCCACGTTTCATCTTCAATGCCCTTGGTGATGGAAGGAGGTTTGCACTCAAAATCTCACAATACATGGCCCCATTCATTCTGTCCTGCAATTGGATCAGTCATCCTGGTCCCTTTGCGGAGAAACAGCCCCAAAGCATGATGTTGCCACCCCCATGCTTCACAGTAGGTATGGTGTTCTTTGGATGCAACTCAACATTCTCTCTCCTCCAAACACGACGAGTTGTGTTTCTACCAAACAGTTCTATTTTGATTTCATCTGACCATATGACATTCTCCCAATCCTCTTCTGGATCATCCAAATGCTCTCTAGCAAACTTCAGATGGGCCCGGACATGTACTGGCTTAAGCAGGGGGACACGTCTGGCACTGCAGGATCTGAGTCCCTGGCGGCGTAGTGTGTTACTGATGGTAGCCTTTGTTACGTTGGTCCCAGCTCTCTGCAGGTCATTCACTAGGTCCCCCCGTGTGGTCCTGGGATTTTTGCTCATCGTTCTTGTGATCATTTTGACCCCACGGGGTGAGATCTTGCGTGGAGCCCCAGATCGAGGGAGATTATCAGTGGTCTTGTATGCCTTCCATTTTCTAATTATTGCTCCCACAGTTGATTTGTTCACACCAAGCTGCTTGCCTATTGCAGATTCAGTCTTCCCAGCCTGGTGCAGGTCTACAATTTTGTTTCTGATGTCCTTCGACAGCTCTTTGGTCTTCACCATAGTGGAGTTTGGAATGTGACTGTTTGAGGTTGTAGACAGGTGTCTTTTATACTGATAACAAGTTCAAACAGGTGCCATTGATACAGGTAATGAGTGCAGGACAGAGGAGCCTCTTAAAGAAGAAGGTACAGGTCTGTGAGAGCCAGCAATCTTGCTTGTTTGTAAGTGACCAAATACTTATTTTCAACCATAATTTGCAAATAAATTCTTTCCAAATCAGCCAATGTGATTGTCTGGATTTGTTTTCTCAGTTTGTCTCTCATAGTTGAGGTCTACCTATGATGCCAATTACAGGCCTCTCTCATCTTTTTAAGTGGGAGAACTTGCACAATTGTTGGCTGACTAAATACTTTTTTGCCCCACTGTATACGTATCCCGTGTATACGTATACCAAATGTGAACAAAGCCGCGCTAAGAACACGCGCCCTGCATGCTCCCGGCACAGTTACCAGCGTGTAACGGAAAGCTCCTAATGCCCACTTGCGATCGGGAGCTTTCTGATCATGTGACTGCTGTGACAGCCAATCCCGGTGGTCACACGATCAGAAAGCCCGCCTCAGGGAGGGCTGGGGCTGGGAGACATCGTCGGGAAGGGGTTAAATCCACTCTGAGTCATGGTATATAACAACAAAAGAAAAATTACAATGGGTGAATAGTAGGCACTGTAAATGAGCAAAATTAGCTCCCCTATTCATCTAGTTGTAAGCCCAGGTTAACTTCAATAAGCTCCATGGAAGAAGATCTACTATAAAGTGGGACCTCACCCGCCCTAGCCCTAATAAAGGGGAATCAGAGAGGTCCCTGAAACGCGTTGTCTATGTTTGCTCACAAACGTACCTGACAGAAATTGTGATGTCAACCTTTTTTGCTACCCCACCGAAGCAATCCAATGCTTTTGACTGGACAGTCAATCCGAAAGCAGAATCTTCTTTTTTAGCAATCTTTGTGTTGTAGGAGGCTGAAAGCTGAAAAGGGGAGAGACCCGAGAGAGAATGAAAATTACTATTATTATTATACAGTATTTATAAAGCGCCAATAGTTCGCTCAGCGCTGTACATTACAAAGGGGGACAGAACATGTGACAGAACAATACCAATACAATGCAAAACATGAGGGGATCGAGGGCCCTGCTCTTTCCAGCTTACAATCTAGGAGAAAATGAGAGAGAGTGCAAGAGAAAGATAAAAAGGAGGAAAGATAAGAGGAGAGAGGATGAGAGAGAGAAAAAAGGAAAGAGAGGGGGATAAGAGAGAAAGACAGAGAGTGAGAGAGAAATGGGAGGGAGGGAGAGAGAAATAAAGGAGTGGGGGGGGGGGAGCGGGACAGAGGGAGAGAAAGGAAGAGAGAGTAAGAACGAGAGAAGGAGAGCAACACGAAGGTAAAAAAGGAAAGAGAGGGGGATAAAAGAAAGAGAAGGAGAGAGATGGGAGGGAGAGGGATAAAGGAGTGGGGGGGAGAGGGATAGAGGGAGAGAAAGGAAGAGAAATGGAGAGTGACACGGGGGTAAAAAAGGAGAGAGAGGGGGATAAAAGAGAAGGAGAGAGATTGGAGGCAGGAAGGGAGAGAGCGATAAATGAGTGGGGGGGGGGGGAAGCGGGACAGAGGGAGAGAAAGAAAGAGGGAGTAAGAACGAGAGAAGGAGAGCAACACGAAGGTAAAAAAGGAAAGCGGGGGATAAAAGAAAGAGAAGGAGAGAGAGACGGGAGGGAGGGTGAGAGGGATAAAGGAGTGGGGGGAGCGGGATAGAGGGAGAGAAAGGAAGAGAGTAAGAACGAGAGAAGGAGAGCAACACGAAGGTAAAAAAGGAAAGAGAGGGGGATTAAAGAAACAGAAGGAGAGAGGGGAGGGAGGGAGGGAGAGAGGGATAAAGGAGTGGGGGGGAGCGGGATAGAGGGAGAGAAAGGAAGAGAGAGTAAGAACGAGAGAAGGAGAGCAACACGAAGGTAAAAAAGGAAAGAGAGGGGGATAAAAGAAAGAGAAGGAGAGAGATGGGAGGGAGAGGGATAAAGGGGTGGGGGGGTAGAGGGAGAGAAAGGGAGAGAGAGTAAGAACGAGAAATGGAGAGTGACACGGGGGTAAAAAAGGAGAGAGAGGGGGATAAAAGAGAAGGAGAGAGATGGGAGGCAGGGAGGGAGAGAGGGATAAAGGACTGGGGGGGGGGAGCAGGACAGAGGGAGAGAAAGGGAGAGAGAGTAAGAACGAGAGAAGGAGAGCAACACGAAAGTAAAAAAGGAAAGCGGGGGATAAAAGAAAGAGAAGGAGAGAGAGACGGGAGGGAGGGTGAGAGGGATAAAGGAGTGGGGGGAGCGGGATAGAGGGAGAGAAAGAGTAAGAACAAGAGAAGGAGAGCGACACAGAGGTAAAAAAGGAAAGAGAGGGGGATAAAAGAAAAAGGAGAGAGATGGGAGGGAGAGGGATAAAGGGAGAGAAAGGAAGGGAGAGTAAGAACGAGAAATGGAGAGTGACACAGGGGTAAAAAAGGAGAGAGAGGGGGATAAAAGAGAAGGAGAGAGATGGGAGGCAGGGAGGGAGAGAAGGATAAAGGAGTGGGGGAGAGGGATAGAGGTAGAGAAAGGGAGAGAGAGTAAGAATGAGAAAAAGGAGAGCAATACGGGGGTAAAAAAGGAAAGAGAGGGGGATAAAAGAGAAGGAGAGTGAAAGAGAAAGGGAGAGAGAGTAAGAACGAGAAATGGAGAGTGACACAGGGGTAAAAAAGGAGAGAGAGGGGGATAAAAGAGAAAGAGAAGGAGAGATGGGAGGGAGGGAGGGAGGGAGGGAGAGAGGGATAAAGGAGTGGGGGGAGGGATAGAGGGAGAGAAAGGGAGAGAGAACAAAAATGAGAAAAGGAAAGCGATACGGGGGTAAAAAAGGAAAGAGAGGGGGATAAAAGAGAAGGAGAGAGAGATGGGAGGGAGAGAGGGATAAAGTAGTGGTGGGGGGTGAGATAGAGGGAGAGAGAGTAAGAATAAGAAAAGGAGAGTTATACGGGGGGAGTAAAAAAGGAAAGAGGGGGGGTGAAAGAGAAGGAGAGAGAGAGAGAGAGAGAGAGAGAGAGAGAGAGAGATGGGAGGGAGAGAGGGATAAAGGAGTGGGGGGGGGGGGTGGAGTGGGATAGAGGGAGCGAAAGGGAGAAGGAGTAAGAACAAGAAAAGGAGAAAGACACGGGGGTAAAAAAGGAAAGAGAGGGGGGTAAAAAAGGAAAGAAGTGGGAAGGGAGAGAGGAGAAAAGGAGAGAGATAGGAGATAGAATGACAGTGATAGGACAGAAGAAAGAAAATCAGTTCAGTGATACTACACAACAACAAATAATATACAGAACATTAAAGCCCACCTTCTGCTTAATTTACAAAAGAATAAATCAACTATCTGGTGTGAAAAAAAAATCACATTCTACTGCAATGCTTGCCTCCCTTCCAGCACCACCCTGCATTCAGGTCTCTTTCAGAATGAATCACGCTGGGCCGTGCCAGCTTAAAGTAGTTTTAAACCTCAGACATGAAATATGAACAAAGCAGATCCCTCTATACTGTGTACTTGTCTCAATTAAGAGCACTAACTGTCATTTCTGTCTTCTGCCTCCTTCCTCTGCTGTCAGCATGAGTCACTTCTGGCAAGTTTTCCTGACACCAAGAGATAAATGGTGACAGGGGAGGAACCTCCAACAGATTGACAGCTTCAGCTCTGTTCCTGTGAGCTCTGTGGAGGGGGGATGTGTCCCTTCCCTCCAATCAACTCTCAGAGCTCTCCCCACTGAGCTCTGCAGTGTTTCATTTCAACTCCCTGTCCCCTGCTTTCTGACATCTCAGACAAGCTTTATAAATGTTGGACTTTGAATGGATATAGAGAAGAAAAGAAGGCAAATAAACAGGTACAAACAGGTAGGAGGATTTGTTTCATCTCTGGGTATATGGAGGGGTTTACAACCACTTTAACTGCACACAGTTGGCACCAGATCACCTTAACCTCTTTCCACATGCCCTGGTGTCCCCTTAAACAGTTTTGAAAGTTCAGGGGCGGAAAGGATCAGCACCATGATCACTTGATCAAAAGCCATTCCCAATCTTTAGCCAAGACTGAGAGCTGTCTCTGACAGCTCAGTATGTGTGCTATGAGCACGCTCCCAGCACATAAACATCAGCCACCCCACAATGCATATGTGCAATGCACATATGTGTTACAGTATGCATTCATGAAGGGGTTAATAAAGGGACACAACGCGCTCCTGAAACACTGGACAAATCTGGACTTTCAGGACTTCCTATATTTTGGCAAGCCAGCTCCTGTTGGCTTGCGCCATTTCAGTGCATTGGTAGAAGAACTTCACTTTCTCAATCACCATTGACTATTTGTAATCCTTATGCTGCTAGTATTAGTAAATAGATAGGAAGGTGTATTATATTTACCTGTTTTAATTTTTTTTTTTATTTTACATTTCTTCAGTTTCTTCCTGGTTTCTGGCTTAGGCTAAAATGATGTCATACATCCCTGGAGTCTTCATAGGAGGAGGGGCTTTCTCAGCTAAGCACACCCTGATGCCTGAGCTAAGGGCAGGAAGTAAATGCTACATGAATCATCTGCCCTTACTCAACATGGCTGGGGCTTAAAATGCTAGGGGAGGGGCTATGAAGGGGAGAGCATGTATTGGTGTTCAGGAACACAATCAGGGGTGTATTTACCACAAGGCAAACAAGGCATTTGCCTAGGGGTGGCATTTTTCAGGGGGGCAGCAGCATTTTTCAGGGGTCCCCCGAAAGAAGGAATGGAAGAAGGGACAGCGTTCCTGTGCGATCCCTAGTGTGAACTGGCCCAAACTTGCAAGTGAAGGGGAGAGCATGTACTGCTCTTCAGTTGCTTCCTGGTTTCCGGCTTAGGCCAAAATGATGTCATACATCCCTGGAGTCTTCATAGGAGGAGGGGCTTTCTCAGCTAAGCACACCCTGATGCCTGAGCTAAGGGCAGGAAGTAAATGCTACATGAATCATCTGCCCTTACTCAACATGGCTGGGGCTTAAAATGCTAGGGGAGGGGCTATGAAGGGGAGAGCATGTATTGGTGTTCGGGAACACAATCAGGGGTGTATTTACCACAAGGCAAACAAGGCATTTGCCTAGGGGGGGCATTTTTCCGGGACGGCAGCAGCACTTTTCAGGGGGTCCCCTGAAAGAAGGAATGGAAGAAGGGACACACGCAGCACTGGGTCCAGGTGGGATCTGAGAGAGGCTACGGGCTGCTTTTTGGTGTATGCAGAGACTGACTCTTGTTCCCGGGGATGTCCAGAGCTGTGAAGGTGGGTGTTGTATCTCTTGCTGGGAAGTGGGTTGCCAGTGTATGGGGGGCGGTGGAAGTGGAAGGCTCTCTCGGGTGGGGGTGGGGGCTGGGGTGTTTGTGTCAGGCTCTCTTCATGGGGGAGGGGGGTGTTGGTTGGTGTCAGGGTCCTTGGGGGGGGGCAATTTTTGTGTTGCCTAGGTCAGCATGAAATCTAAATACACTACTGATCACAATCCCCCACTGGCAGCAGGAACATAACCCAATGCATGCAGGTGTTAAACCATTGTGTTGAGCGATTGATGCATTTTTAATATTTAAGTTGTGTTTTTAATTAAAGCCAGTCCACATGAGCCCTAAGGGGCTGGCTCACACCAGATCGCAGTGTGGGAAAGGCACTTTACCTACACTGCATTCAAACGCACTGCCCTTTGCGATCTGCATGCAGTGTAATGTTGCTGGCATCCCAAACGCAAATTGCAAAAGCGATGCCTTTGTGGGCAGCAGTACTTCAGTAACCCTGCAATTTAACGAGACGCGTTTTTAGAAGTAGTGCATGGGCTACGTTACTTTCTCTGCGCCCAGGTGTGATTTGCAACTCCTTCAAACGAATAGGCTGCAAAATCGTACCGCGCAGGAAAGCGCAGGAATCGTCCAGCAACAGGGCATGCGTTTCTCTGCGATCCCAGTGTGAACCAGCCCTAAGCTGTACTGGTGAGGATTGCTTCTTGTACACATTCAGGAGCACTTTTCTAGAAAACAGTTATTTTTAGTGATCCTGCCTATCTTACCTGAACCAAAGAGCTGCCTGTTCCTCTGACAACGAATGTACAATCCCCAAAACCTTGAATTTCCTTACTCTGCATTACAAATTTATTATCTTTGTTAACTGCCACATTGAAAACCTCTTTGCCATTTTGAAGTAAAGAAACCGTGATGTCGGTCTCTTTGGTATTAGTTGTCCGTCCAAAGCGAGTCAGAGCTTCAATCATCCATGATGTAGTCTGTCAGAAAGAAAAGAAATGGATGAAAAATTTAAAGGAAAACGAATAGTTTGGAGGTCAATTTATGTTTATAAGTTTTAGCTTTGACCCCTTTGTGCCGGAACCTCCAGGCCCTTTAACCCCTCGCCTACCGGGCACTTATACCCCCTTCCTGCCCAGGCCAATTTCCAGCTTTCAGCGCTGTCACACTTTGAATGACAATTGCAACACTGTACCCATATGAAATTTTTATCATTTTTTGTGACAGATAGAGCTTTATTTTGGTGGTATTTAATCACCTCGGGGTTTTTTTTAATTTTTCTTAAACAAACCAAAAACCACTGAAAATTTTGAAAAAAAAGTCTTTTCTTAGTTTTTGTTATAAAATTTTGTAAATAAGTGATTTTTCTCCTTCACTGATATGTGTTAATGACGCTGTAGTGATGGGCACTGATAGGCTGCACTGATGGACACTGATAGGTGGCACTGATGAGGAGGCACTGGTAGGTGGCACTGATGGGCATTGACAGGCATCACTGATGGGCACTGAAAGGCAGCACTCATATGGCACTGACAGGTGGCACTGACTGGCACTGTTAGGCGGCACTGATAGGCAGCACTGATGCGCACTGATAGGCAGCACTGATGGGCACTGATAGGCGGCACTGACTGGCAGCACTGATAGGTGGCACTGATAGGTGGCACTGACTGGCACTGATGGGTGACACTGAAAGGCAGCTCAGATGGGCACTGATATGTGGCATTGATGTGCACTGGTAGGCACTGGCAGGTGGCACTGATGCACACTGATAGGCGGCACTGACTGGCACTGATAGGTGGCACTGATGGGTGACACTGAAAGGCAGCTCAGATGGGCACTGATATGTGGCACTGATGTGGCACTGATGGGCACTGGCAGGTGGCATGGATGAGCACTGACAGCTGGCACTGATGGACACTGACAACTGGCACTGCTGGGGCTACACTGATCATCAGGGCACACTGATCATCAGTGCCCTGATGATCAGTGTACATGTCCCCTCCGAGGAAAGCCGATTACCGGCTCTCCTCTCCTCTGTCAGCGTGACAGCTCGTGAGGAGAGAAGTGCCGATAACCGGCATTTCCCTGTTTACATACGATCAGCAGTGATTGGACACAGCTGATCACATGATCGTGCCGACATCTTCGGCTCTTTCCATTGATCGGTGATCCGCTGTTTCCTAGGGACGCTCCCGGAGCTGCGCATGTGCGGTTAGAATGGGAGGACGTCATATGACCTCCCAGAACAAGAGAACCGCCTTGCGCCCGTCATTGTACTATATGGCGGGCGGGAGGTGGTTAAGGGGTTTCTGATGCCGGAAGGCGGAGCGGGGTTTTGGGCTGTCATGGCGGTCACATGATCAGAAAAGGTCCCGATTGCAAGAAGAAATCGGGACCTTTCTGTGGGACACCGACACATGTGCTGGAAGCGTGCATGCTCTCAGCACATGTTTGTTCACAAACGGTACGCAAATATGCGGCCGCTCAGCGTCAAGGCCCAGCCGCATATTTGCGTACGCTCAGTGTTAAGGGGTTAATTAGGGGCCAGTTCTCACCACAATTTTTGCGCCCTGGATGCGATATTGCATACGCTACTTTTTGATGCATCTTCAATGCGTTCCAGTGCTTTTTTTTGTTTTTTGACACTTTGAAAAATACATTTATTTTAATTAAGGACGATGTGTATTCCATTCTAGCCAAAAAAAAAATGCACTGCACTGGAACTGACTGCACTGGTGTGAACTAGGGATACATAGAAAACACTGTGCTCTGATCATTATGAAGTCACTCTCATTCACATTCACTCTGCACATGGACAGACAAACAAACAGCTATTTCTTCAGAATAACAAAAGGTTGGAATCTGCAACAAAGTTTGTTAAAATCCTTGCAATGTACAGATCACCCAGAGGGGATTTTTTTTTAGCCACTCCCCGTCCGACCCATGTACATAAATGGCCGGACGGCAGCAGTGCAGGAGCGGATTGACGTTCATAAATGGCCCCCGCATTAACTGCCTGTGCGCGCTCGCTGGGAGCGAGCGGCACCGCGATCCGGTGCCCGCTGAGTCTGGAGGACACAGCGGAACACCGATCGCTGTATGGGACCTCTGTGATCAGTGATGGGCCAATCAGTGATCACATGAATAGTAGTAAGCAAGATGTCACTTGTGACATCATTGCTTACTACGTGTGAAATCTGTGAATGATCACAGAGGTCACATGGTGCAAGGCTATTCACAACAGCCTTGTACCATGTGACAAGCTGTGACCAATCACAGCTCTCACAGTATTTCTCAATGGCTGCAAGAATGCAGCCAGAGAGAAGGAGATATGATTGGCTGCAGGAATGCAGCCAGAGAGAAAGAGATATGATTGGCTGCAAGAATGCAGCCAGAGAGAAGGAGATATGATTGCTTTTACACCCATAAAGGCAGTAAACGGGGCAGCAAAGTGACTAAATGGTTAGCACTTCCGCCTGGCAGTACTCGGGTCGTTGGTTCGAATCCCAACCACGGCACCTCCTGCCTGGAGTTTGCATGTTCTCCCTGTGCCTGCGTGGGTTTCCTCCAGGTACTTCGGTTTCCTCCCACACTCCAAAGACATGCTGGTAGGTGCATTGGATCCTGTCTAAATTGGCCCTAGTATGTGTATGTATGAATGTGAGTTAGGGACCTTAGATTGTACGCCCCTTGAGGGTTAGGGACTGATGTGAATGTATAATATATATGTAAAGCGCTGCGTACATTGACAGCGCTATATAAGTACCTGAAATAAATAAATAAATGCAATCAGTGTAAAAAAAAAAAGGGAAAAAAAATATCTTCATCACCCCCCACAAGTAGTACAGTGTCACTATGGTGACACTGTACTACTAGGGTGACAGTATGTTAAAAAATAATAATATTAAAAAAAATAAAATAAAAATGTAAAAAAAAAAATAGAAAAATTTTCATTTTTGGTTATCAACTAATTTGGGTTATTTATTTTTTTTACTAAAAATAACTGAATACATGTTAGCCAAGATTTATGAAGAAAATGTATTTATTTACAAAATGTTATCAGAAAAACACTATTTTTCAAACTTTTTGGACTTTCATTTATATAGCAAAAAAATATAAAAATCCCAGTGGTGAATAAATGCCACCAAAATAAAGTGTCCGGACTTGAAGTGGTTATATAAAATAAAATGTATTATTTAAATGTGACCCTAAAAAATTTGAAAAACAAAACAGAAATGAAAAAAAAAGTTTAAATATTGATGGTTAACAAAATTAGAAATGAGAAGAGCAGGACATTAACAGTTAGAGAGGGAAGGGGAAGAAGGGGTAAATTAGGGCTGATTAGAGTAAACCAGTGTTTCTCAACTCCAGTTCTCATGGACCCCCAACAGGTCATGTTTTCAGGATTTCCCTCAGATGAAACAGCTGTGGTAATTACTAAGGCAGTGAAACTGATCAAATCACCTGTGCAAAATAATGGAAATCCTGAAAACATGACCTGTTGGGGGTCCATGAGGACTGGAGTTGAAAAACACTGGAGTAAACTAATGGATAAATGAACAGATTTTATAAAAAACTAACTGCTTTCTTAGTCACAGACCCAGAGTAAGGATGTAGTATCCTAATCTGTATATTTGCCCCATCAGCCGGTTGCAATTCACTGGTATACTGTATAGTTCAAATATAGTCCAATAAATGGCTCCATTCAGCAGTCCTGGATGTGCTGATGGGGTAGAAAGGAATAATTTGTATGGCTCTGCCCTCTGGCCTAAAATGAACATTCTTCTTACTCTTGGACTGTGTGATAGAACGAGAAACATGGATACCTTACGTTCAGAAGAAGGCTTTACTGTGCTATGGCAACTACTGTAAATCTTTAGCCACATTTATATAGTAAATATGATATCTTTATTACCTGCGCAGCGTAAAAACCTCCACGTTTGGTCATTCGACCAGACAGATATTTGGCTATACTACCCATTTTGTTTAAAAGATCTTGACTGGGGTTTGGATGTTTTGTCATGCTAATCAGCATGCATGATGTGATCAGGACATCTCCATCACTCGGTGTTGGGAAAAACTGATATAATTTTAATTTTGCCACATTGTCGTTCCTCCAATAAAGAATGTCACCTGGAGATGAGAGAAATAAGGTTCAGTTGTTATGTGGGAAACATGGAAGACAGGTGAGGTCTGATCGGCGCAGACCCTCCATCATGCTCATGGTAAAAAGGACTTGTATTATACCTGCTACAGATGTTCCCAACACGTGTGCCCAGAGCTTTCTTCCGTGAATTAAGGTCGCAGTTCAATAAATTTGTCTGGCGAGGAGAGACCCCCTGAATCGGCCAACTAGTTGTGACTAGAGCAAAGGTTAGGGGAGGTGTGGGTCTACCGGATCCGACACTACAACTCACAAGGTCGCAGTTCAATAAATTTGTCTGGCGAGGAGAGACCCCCTGAATCGGCCAACTAGTTGTGACTAGAGCGAAGGTTAGGGGAGGTGTGGGACTACCGGATCCGACACTACAACTCACAAGGTCGCAGTTCAATAAATTTGTCTGGCGAGGAGAGACCCCCTGAATCGGCCAACTAGTTGTGACTAGAGCGAATTTTAGGGGAGGTGTGGGTCTACCGGATCCGACACTACAACTCATATGACACAGGTGATTGACGGGTGTAGACGTGGTGACAGCAAGTTGTGGACATTACTTGACCAGGATTGACTTTGAATGATACTCATGGTCAGGGACGGACTGACAACTCATGGGGCCCCCGGGCAATAGGGGATCATGGGGCCCTTGTGTCCTTGCCCAAACTCAAAAAAGCCTATGAAAAAGGTACCAGGGGCATCTCATGGGGCCCCCTACTGACCCCAGGCCCTCGGGCAGTTTCCAAATGGTCAGTTCGCCCCTGCTCATGGTGTAAAATTAGGAGTTTTGCATCTCCTATGACGCCTATGCTAGATCATTCTCCCAGTTCACTCTGACCCATTTTTTCATGCATGACTCTCTCAGGGCTTAACTAGAGCCTCACGGTTTGTCACCACATGGCATATTATTCTTTGCCCATAAGGCATCCATCTTCAAAGAATATCAAGAGATCATCTACAAGATCATAACTAGGCAATACAGGACCCTGGTGGACCTAGCTAAATATTTTCCTCAGCACAGCCCTAATTGTTGGCATTGCGGTACCCATTTAGGCACCTTAATACATGTCTTTTGGTATGGCCTGTGTTTTTCCTCATTTTTTCTCCATTACTGATTAACAATGCCTTGTTCTGTACTGTGAATTTGTTTGTGGGTGGATGTCTTGGTAGAGCGGCTGTACTTTTCTTCCTCAGCACTGCTACCATGAAGACTGGTGATCTAATGACTGGTGGGGTGATTGTGAAGAAGCAGCAGGAGAGGTGGAGGAAGCACAGATCCACAGAAGCAAGGAGATCCTTGCACTGCAGCTATTCAAGAACAGTTTACTCTCCAATAAGGAGAACATGGAGCAGCACTGCTAGTCTCCAAATTTGGTGAGGCTAGCAGTCAGCGGCAGCAGTTTATCAACTAAGGGTATCAGTTGGTTTTCCCAAGGTGCTGTGAGCACAAGACCCAATTTGTCCTGGATAAAAAAATGATGCGAGGTTCCTATGAGCCAGGAGACTCTGATGTGATGGGGAGACTCTGAAGTTAATTTCATCAAGATGGCTGTTTGCATCACCAGTTTCCCATCAATAAATAGCATTTGGGTTTTTAACCTTTTAGACCTAGGTGCCTCTGGATGTTGCTTACTTTTAAAGGGTGCACAACTGAAAAAAGGTTGAGAAACACTGTCTTAGGTGATCTTAAGAGCTACGTCTTAGGTGATCTTAAGTGTTAGGGATCCGGGTATGACCAGAAATGTGTGGGAACACAGGTGTAGTCAGGGCTGGAGAGGTGGAATGGTCAGGCAGGCCATTTGGTAGTGTTAAGCACCGCCTGGCGGCGTCTCTAGCAGCCCACAGCACGGGGTTCCTCAGGGCGCGGGGTCTAAGTCCCAATCTGCTTATTCACCCGGGCCCCTGATGGTGGGGATGGACTTGGAGCAGACTGAGACCAGGTCGCGACCCCTGAGTACATTCGGCAATGGTAGGGAGCGTCGTCAGAGGTGTGCGGGGAAAGGAGCCTGACGTGAGAGGCTGGCAGACCTGGTAACAGGGACAGATCCATGCGGGATGGATGGATCGTCTGGATAGCATAAGGCGTAGTCAGGCAGGCCAGGTCAGCAACGTGCGGGCTGCGAGGTACCGGAGGAGCAGGCAGAGAATGGTCAGGGTCACAAGCCGGGTTCAGTAACTAACGGGCAGCGCGGTACAGAGGATCAGGCAGAAGGATGGTCAGGCAAGCCAGGGGTTAAACAGGAGACGGTCAGCAACAATGCAGAGGTCAGCAACAGAAGATTCACAGGACACCAGGTACAGGGGCTCATGGGAAACAATACACCAAGGCCCCGATCACAGGCCTGGTCCTGCTTAAATACACCTCCTGCAATCAGCCTCAGGTGATGGCTTGATTGCAGGAGTGAGATTCTGGCTGTTGAGGGCACCCGCTGGCCAGCCTTGGTACTGCAGCCCACAAGGTAGGTGAGTCCCACCACCATTGGCGAGTCCATTCCTGACATACAATATGAGACTGAAGGCACAGAAGTGCCTAGGCACCCCCACATGTCTAGAAGTATACTGATGTTTTTCAAAAAGAATTCCAGACAAAAGGAAGATTTTTTTTTTCAAGGTACTCCTCAGGCACAATTAAAGAATAGCCAAATTTATATTATACACTTCTGGATTACAGAACTGCAGTTCGTTCTGCACTCCTGTGACCAGTTTTCAGCTGACAGCGAGCTAAAGCCCACTGATGGCTGACATCAGGGCCATCTTAATGCCTGGGCACTCCTGGGTACTGCCCAGGGTCCCCAGGTGCATTGGGGGCCCATGATAATGTTGCATTAAATCAGACTTTACAACTGTCTCGAATTTACCATGTCAGTCACGATCTTTACTAAGCTACGCTGGTAAGGTCATGTCCCGGGCAGCATTCGAGGACCTGTACTTTGCCCTCCTGATCCCAGTATTGTGCCCTTCTGATCCCTCTAGTACTATGCCTTTCTGCCTACCCCCTGTACTGTGCCCTTTGTGTTGATTAGTCTTTGAATGATGGCATGTTTTCTTGTTGTTTAAAATTTCATTTTATTGAAAGTACTAATAAATATATGTTTAATTATATCAACTTCAGTATTTTTACTTTAGTTCTTGAGAGTAGGTTCATAAATTGGGGCAGGCTGGTAGGGGCCCCAGGGCACAACTTTGCCCTGGGTCTCATTGTTATTAAGATGGCCCTGGCTGACATCACAGAGCCAGAGCCAGTCCTGACTCTGAAAAAGAACCCAACCTTATGGTCGGTATCAGGGGCGGACTGACCATTGGAGAACTCGGGCACTGCCCGAGGGCCCAGGGTCAGTAGGGGGCCCCATGAGATGCCCCTGGTACCTTTCATTGGCTTTTTCATATGCTTTTTTGGGTGTGGGCGAGGACACAGGGGCCCCATGATCCCCTATTGCCCGGGGCCCCATGAGTTGTCAGTCCGCCCCTGGTCGGGATCCACCCAGATGCCTGGACTGCCAGCTGGCTTACTCTCTCAGGCAGCTGCCGAGAGCCTGAGTTTGCAGCTCCCACCCCTCCAGACTAGCACGCCGGTGAGTGGTAGAGGGTCAGAGAGCCAGTGTATTCCACCTAAGAGGCAGTATATTCCCAAGTGATATTTTATTCTAATATTCAGCCTCATGGGCTAAGTCAGCCTATGGTGCCTTATATGTCATCTATTCTTCTGCAACAAGTTCTCATTACCAAAAGTCCTGCTTCCACTTTGGAAACTCCTAAACTTTGCTGCTGTTACAATAAAACTGCCATAAATTCACAATAAGTGGAGGGCTCCCTTTCCCTTTGCACGTCACATATAGCATATGTATTTCTTCCATATTAAGCCAAGAGCCTTGAAACATGGGTGCTCTATTATTCAAATATCGAACTGCACTAGATTTTTTGAGGCTTCTTGACCACTGGTAAGTCCGTGAAGATTCCTTTGAAATGGTTTGAATCAATAGGGACCTCTTAAGGACGATACTTGTGAAACTGTTGGATCAATAGGGACCTTTTATTGAAGACACCTGTGAAACTGTTGGATCAATGGGGACCTCTTAGTGAAGATACCTGTGAAACTGTTGGACCAATAGGGACTTTTTATTTAAGACACCTGTGAAACTGTTGGATCAATGGGGCCTCTTAGTGAAGATACCTGTGAAACTGTTGGACCAATAGGGACTTTTTATTTAAGACACCTGTGAAACTGTTGGATCAATGGGGACCTCTTAGTGAAGACACCTTGAAACTGTTGGATCAATGGGAACCTCTAAGTGAAGAGTCCTGTAAAACGGTTGGACAAATGAGCATCTTTTAGTGAAGACACTTGTGAAACTGTTGGACCAATGGGGACCTGTTAGTGAAGACACCTGTAAAACTGTAGGATCAATGGGGATCTCTTAGTGAAGACACCTGTAAAACTGTAGGATCAATGGGGATCTCTTAGTGAAGACACCTGTAAAACTGTTGGATCAATGGGAACTTTTTAGTGAAGACACCTGTGAAACTGTTGGATCAATGGGGACCTCTTAGTGAAGACACCTGTGAAACTGTTGGATCAATGGGAATCTTTTAGTGAAGACTCCTGTAAAACGGTTGGACCAATGGGGATCTCTTAGTGAAGACACCTGTAAAACTGTTGGATCAATGGTAACCTCTTAGTGAAGACACCTGTAAAACTGTTGGATCAATGGGGACCTCTTAGTGAAGACACCTGTAAAACTGTTGGATCAATGGGGACCTCTTAGTAAAGACACCTGTGAAACTGTTGGACCAATGGGGCGCTTTAAGTGAAGACACCTGTAAAACTGTTGGACCAATGGGGATCTTTTAGTGAAGACATCTATGAAATTGTTGGATCAATAGGGACCCTCTTAGTAAGGATACCTGTGAAACTGTTGTACCAATAAGAACCTTTTAGCGAAGATGCCTGTGAAACTGTTGGATCAATGGGGATCTTTTAGTGAAGACACCTGTAAAACTGTTGGACCAATGGGGACCTCTTAGTGAAGACACCTGTAAAACTGTTGGATCAATGCAAACCTTTTAGTGAAGATAACTGTGAAACTGTTGGATCAATGGGGACCCCTTAGTGAAGACACCTGTAAAACTGTTGGATCAATGGGAACCTCTTAGTGAAGACACTTGTGAAACTGTTGGATCAATGGGGACCTCTTAGTGAAGACACCTGTGAAACTGTTGGACCAATGGGGAGCTTTTAGTAAGAAACCTGTAAAACTGTTGGACCAATTTGGGATCTTTTAGTAAAGACACCTATGAAACTGTTGGATCAATAAGGACCCTCTTAGTAAGGATACCTGTGAAACTGTTGCACCCAGGGGCGGACTGACCATTTAGAAACTAGGGCACTGCCCGAAGGCCCAGGGTCAGTAGGGGGCCTCGTGAGATGCCCCTGGTACCTTTTTCATAGGCTTTTTTGAGTTTGGGCAAGGACACAGGGGCCCCATGATCCCCTATTGCCCGGTGGCCCCATGAGTTGTCAGTCCGCCCCTGGTTGCACCAATAAGAACCTTTTAGCGAAGATGCCTATGAAACTGTTGGACCAATGAGAACCTATTAACATAAGTTGAAATTTTTATATTGGCTCTTTCCTCTGAAAAACATTCAAGCGCATATGTGTCATCATGAAGCTCTATCCATGCATGCCCATGATCCCTAAAATATGTTGGTGTGATGGATGCTCTGTCTTCTCTCTGGGCTTATCTCAGCAACTCATAAGCAGAGAATTGTTCAAAAAGAAGTTTAAGGATATTCTTTTGCCTCATAGTAGATCTAAACCCATTTTTACATCTCATATACTTTTTAATATGTAATTGCACTTTCAAAAAGATACTTTCACTCTTTTTAAAATCTGCAGCTTTCAAAAAACAAAAACAAAAAACCTAGTGATCCTGCCATAAAAGTCCTTCTTCAGATACTTCCTGGTATGAGGAGACAACTGTCTCCCAATTGTGTTTCTTGTACTGTCACCCTATCACATGCACCCCTGGTGGAGATCAGGGACACATGGCATGCCAATACATATTGCACAGGCAAGATCCGCTGTTGTTACTATCTGGAAGCTGGTCCAGAGCAATGAGATACAAACAAATGATGAAGAAAAGGTGAAAATGGTATCTTAATGGGGATATATTTGCAAGCGTTTGATACACAGTGCTTTAGCACACTAGTCAGGGTCAGGACCTTGCTGGAACTCCTAACCATCTAAGTATATAAACCATTCATTCAAATATTACCATTGCTGATGCCCTTAGGTTCCAGGACATTGTAGATGGTCTCCCATTTGTCAAAATCTCCACCTGAAGCTGCAGCATTTAGCATGTAACACTGGGTCAAGGTATCCTGGCTGTCAAGGTCCGCACTATCAAGACACCTTTTTGCACCTTCTAACAATGGTCCCTGGAAAGGAAAGCAGTACATTACAATGTTGTCATTTCAGGTAACCTAGCTTCTATGTAATACTGTGCATACCACAAGGCAAAATCTATACAAACATCTCGTGCTTGTGTTGCCATTGCTTACCTCCTGTAAATGTCAACCGTTTTTTTACTATGTATTTGGACCTGAATTGCCAGGTTATGATAATAAAGTCTGATGACCCCAAACTGAGAAGTGGAAAAGGAGGTGAAAGTCTTGTTGCACACAGTGTCATCCTCATTTCTCCAAAACTCACATGTCTGCGACAAAATGTCTGGATTTAAAGTGTTACTAAACCCCGGACCCTGCATTCACTATATCCAGTCTCCCTGGACCCTGCATTAACTATATCTGGTCTCCCCGGACCCTGCATTCACTATATCCAGTCTCCCTGGACCCTGCATTCACTATATTTGGTCTCCCTGAACCCTGCAATCACTTTATCCGGTCTCCCCGGACCCCGCATTCACTATATCTGCTCTCCCCGGACCCTGCATTCACTATATCTGGTCTCCCCAGACCCCGCATTCACTATATCTGGTCTCCCCGGACCCTGCATTCACTATATCTGGTCTCCCCGGACCCTGCATTCACTATATCTGGTCTCCCCGGACCCTGCATTCACTATATCCGGTCTCCCCGGACCCTGCATTCACTATATCTGGTCTCCCCGGACCCTGCATTCACTATATCCGCTCTCCCCGGATCCTGCATTCACTATATCTGCTCTCCCTGGACCCTGCATTCACTATATCTGGTCTCCCTGGACCCTGCATTCACTATATCCGGTCTCCCCGGACCCTGCATTCACTATATCTGGTCTCCCACAGTACACGGAACATGGAAATGCAATTATTTTAGTAATTATAAACTGTTAAATACCTGCTAAATATAGCAGTATATGGCAGTCTTGTGACTTCTATCAGTGTCCAGCAGAGCACTGGCTAAAGCTTGTAGGAGGAGTTTACATTCTGCTCTAGGAGGATGCAGAACCCCTGACATCTGCCTGGACAGTGTTGATTGGCCATGTGCTGATCACATGCACTCTCCCAAGAAAAAAAAAAACTCACCAGAAATACACACCAAACTGAGCATGTGCAGAGTGATTCCACACGATATGTCTTATCAGGAGATAAGACGGGGACGTTGGAAGAAGGGGAGGATCACAGAAGACAGGATGAAACAAACTTTTTACACAATGACAACAGAGGAGTAACCCCTTAGGTTCCACAGTAAGTATAACAAGCATGTTTTACTGCACATACATACTGATTTTACTGTGGTGGGTTTAGTAACACTTTAAATCTGATGTCTATGCTGCAGAAATGGACTACAACTTTTAAAAGCCTCGGAGCAGATTAAACAGCCCAAGCAACCAGTGATGATCACTCTGTCTGCTGGTGATTAGATTGTTGTCCTGCAAGCTGGAAATTTTCTGCTCAGAGTGAGCCTGAGAGTGCTATTGGCACATCTAGGATAAACAAGTATTGTCTAAACAAAGGGCCAGTTTACTGTCCTTCAGACTTTCTGGGGGCTGAACTATGGCCAGTGGTTATACAAATAGTTCTAGCTTTGGTGGGAGTAAAAAGTGCCCCATGTTTGATATTGGGGGGGATAGTGTCCCATTTTTGGTATCAGTGGTAAGAATTATGCCTCATTGTTGGTGTCAGTCTGAGGAATAGCTTCTCCTATCAGTTTGAGGACTATTGCCAAAAGGGCCAGATAAAGGTAAGCAAAGGGCCACATCTGGCCCCCTGGTCTGCAGTTTGGAGACCACTGGGCTAAATACAAAAGCCAAGTGTTTAGTTACCTGGATAGCGATTAGTATTTCTTCCAGTTCTCTGCATTAAAACCACGATCGCTGTACGGGACCTCTGTGTGAGGTCCCGATCATATGATCACTGATTGGCCAATCAGTGATCACATGAATAGTAGTAAGCAAGATGTCACTTACTGACATCATTGCTTACTACGTGTGAAATCTGTGAATGATCACAGAGATCACATGGTACAGGGCTATTCACAACAGCCTTGTACCATGTGACAAGCTGTGACCAATCATAGCTTTCACAGTATTTCTCAATGGCTGCAAGAATGCAGCCAGAGAGAAGGAGAAATTATTGCTTTTACAGCCTTTATGGGTATAAAAGCAATCAGTGTAACTAAAGAAAGAAAAATCTTTATCACCCCCCACACGTCATCATCTTCATCACCCCCCACTATGGTGACACTGCACTGCTAGGGTGACGTTAAAATGTTAAAAAAAAAAACATAAATAATAATATAAAAAAATAAAATAAAAATGTAAAAAAAAGTTTGAAAAATGTAAATTTTGGTTATACAGTGAGGAACAGAAGTATTTGAACACCCAGCGATTTTGCAAGTTCTCCCACGTAGAAATCATGGAGGGGTCTGACATTCACATTGTAGGTGCATTTCCACTCTGAGAGACAGAATTTAAAAAAAAAATCAGGAAATCCCATTGTAGGATTTGTAAAGAATGTATTTGTCTTGCACGGCTGAACAGAAGTATTTGAACACCTAAGAAACAGCAAGAATTCTGGCTCTCAAAGACCTGTTACTGCGCCTTTAAAAAGTCCACCTCTACTCCACTCATTAATCTAACTTAGTAGCACCTGTATGAGCTCTTTAAAGGCACCTGTCTACCCCACAGTCAGTCAGACGCCAACTACTACCATGGGCAAGACTAAAGAGCTGTCAAAAGAGACAAAATTGTGGACCTCCACAAGGCTGGAAAGGGCTACGGGGCAATTGCCAAGCAGCTTGGTGAAAATAGATCAACTGTTGGAGCAATTGTTAGAGAATGGAAGAGGCTAAAGACGACTGTCAGTCTCCCTCGGACTGGGGCTCCATGCAAGATGTCGCCTCGTGGGGGATCACTGATGATAAGAAAGGTGAGGAATCAGCCCAGAACTACAAGGGAGGAGCTGGTCAATGACATGAAGAGAGCTGGGACCACAGTTTCAAAGGTCACTGTCGGTAGAACACTACACCATCATGGTTTCAAATCATGCATTGCACGGAAGGTTCCCCTGCTCAAGTCATCACATGTCCAGGCCCGTCTGAAGTTTGCCAATGACCATCTGGATGATCCAGAGGAGGCATGGGAGAAAGTCATGTGGTCAGATGAGACCAAAGGAGAACTTTTTGGTCTAAACTTCACTCGTCGTGTTTGGAGGAAAAAGAAGGATGAGTTGCACCCCAAGAACACCATCCCTACTGTGAAGCATGGGGGTGGTAACATCATGCTTTGGGGGTGCTTTTCTGCAAAGGGGACAGGACGACTGCACTGTATTAAGGAGAGGATGAATGGGGCCATTTATTGTGAGATTTTGAGCAACAACCTCCTTCCCTCAGTCAGAGCATTGAAGATGGGTCGTGGCTGGGTCTTCCAACATGACAACCACCCGAAGCACACAGGCAGGAGAACCAAGGAGTGGCTCCGTAAGAAGCATATCAAGGTTCTGGAGTGGCCTAGCCAGTCTCCACACCTAAATCCAATAGATCATCTTTGGAGGGAGCTGAAACTCCGTGTCGCTCAGCGACAGCCCCGAAACCTGACAGATCTAGAGATCAGTGTGGAGGAGTCGGCCAAAATCCCTGTTGCAGTGCAAACCTGGTCAGGAACTACAGGAAACGTCTGACCTCTGTAATTGCAGACAAAGGCTTCTGTACCAAATATTAACACTGATTTTCTCAGGGGTTCAAATACTTATGTTCAGCAGTGCAAGACAAATACATTCTTTACAAATCATACAATGGGATTTCCTGAATTATTTTTAAAATTCTGTCTCTCAGAGTGGGAATGCACCTACAATGTGAATGTCAGACCCCTCCATGATTTCTATGTGGGAGAACTTGCAAAATCGCAGGGGGTTCAAATACTTCTGTTCCTCGCTGTAAACTAATTTGGGTTATTTTTTTTTTTCACTAAAATGATAGATGAATACATTTTGGCCAAGATTTATGAAGAAAGATTATTTATTTTCAACATTTTATAAGAAAAACACTTTTCCAAAATGTTTGGACTTTTTCATTCATATAGCAAAAAAAAAATAAAAATCCCAGCGGTGAATAAATACCTCCAAAATAAAGTTTTATCTGTCTCAAAAAAATGCTAAAAAATTCATATGGGTACAATGTTGCATGACTGTGCAATTGTCATTCAAAGTGTGATAGCACTAAAAGCTGAAAATTAACCTGGACTGGAAGGGGGCGAAAGCGGTTACATAAAAGTTTTTGTTCCTAGAATTCCACTTTAAATCTGCACCTGTTATTAAAAAATCGCCTGTCAATCTTGCCATGAAGGTCCCGCACTTCCTGTTGGAAAATGACAACTACTTATCAATTTTGCTCCTGTGTTGTCACCCTGTCACTGCATCCCTAGTGAATACTACAGACAGCCATGCGAACACACATTGCACAGACACAGTCTAATGTTGTCATCATCAGAAAGCTGATCCAAAAGCAATGCAGATGCTGCTAGAGTGAGTGCATGTAGACAGGAAATAGCCACAAAATTCTGGAGGAAATCAGCAGCACTGAGATGCAATTGTAATACAATGAAAGCAGGGGAGAAAATCTAAAGAGAGCCCAATGCATTTCAGGGTTCCAGAAGCACCTCCATTGCCAAACCAGCCGCTGACAAGACATGAGCTTGTAATGTTGTAAAAAAAACCAGCAGCAGTTTACATTGGTAAGTCTGGCCTTACCCAATCTTTCTTTGTCTACCTGACCTTGGCTTGGTATCAAGAGATCCCCGAACTTGCCACTTCTTAATAGGTGATTTAACAGTACTGATTGGCATATTAAAGGTTTTGGACATCTTTATATGTCCTTTTCCATCTTTATAAAGTTCCATTACCTTGTTACGCAGGACTTTTGACAGTTCTTTTCTGATCCCCATAGCTCAGTATCTAGCCTAGTCAGTGCTTCCACATAACAAACTCATTGACTATTTATACACTGACACTAATTGCAATTAGAAAGCCACAGATGTGGGACATTAACTTCTAATTGGCATTTTAACCCATGTGTGTCACCTTGTGTGTCTGTAGCAACCCCAAACATTCCAGGGGATGGAAATTTTTGATCCGGGCCATTTGGGTGATTTCTGTTATTATGATTTAAAAAGGAGCCAAACAACTATTTGATAATAAATGGCTTTATATGATCAGCATCCTTCAACAAAAGAGCATTTTTTGGCATTATCAGTCATATTTTCAATATCAATGCCAAAATTTCACAATTTCTGCCGGGGTATGCAAACTTTTGAGCACAACTGTATGTATAAGGTCCATATCATTCTATTCCCCCCGATGAAGCCACGTGACCCGGTGGCGTAATGCGTAGGGGAGGGGCTCTGACGTCATGACGCTTAAAGCAACATACAGCAAGTATTCAACTATATTGGAAAACTTTACTGTGGATTAAAATTTTAACTTTTAATGCAGTTTTAACTTGAAATACATGTGAGTGCACTACTTTTATTTAAATAAATGAATTTTAAAGAGGATAAAGGCACTATATTCTTTTATTGCATTTCATGGCCATTACACCTATGGAGTAAAATCCCTAAGAAAGCAAGGAGACCCCCTAGTGGGAAGAGGGATATTTATGTCCATCCATTCGGCTCCAGGAATATCCATAAGGAAGCGAGGAGACCCCCTAGTGGGAAGAGGGATATTTCTGTCTATCCATTCGGCTCCAGGAATATCCATAAGGAAGCGAGGAGACCCCCTAGCGGGAAGAGGGATATTTCCATCTATCTATTTGGCTCCAGGAATATCCATAAGGAAGCGAGGAGACCCCCTAGTGGGAAGAGGGATATTTTTGTCCATCCATTCGGCTCCAGGAATATCCATAAGGAAGCGAGGGGACCCCTAGTTGGAAAGAGGGATATTTATGTCCATCCTTTCGGCTCCAGGTATATCCATAAGGAAGCGAGGGGACCCCTAGTGGGAAGAGGGATATTTATGTCCATCCTTTTGGCTCCAGGTATAACCATAAGGAAGCGAGGGGACCCCTAGTGGGAAGAGGGATATTTCCATCTATCTATTCGGCTCCAGGAATATCCATAAGGAAGCGAAGAGACCCCCTAGTGGGAAGAGGGATATTTCTGTCCATCCATTCGGCTCCAGGAATATCCATAAGGAAGCGAGGGGAGCCCTAGTGGAAAGAAGGATATTTCTGTCCATCCTTTCGGCTCCAGGTATATCCATAAGGAAGCGAGGGGACCCCTAGTGGGAAGAGGGATATTTCCATCTATCTATTCGGCTCCAGGAATATCCATAAGGAAGCGAGGAGACCCCCTAGTAGGAAGAGAGATATTTCTGTCCATCCATTTGGCTCCAGGAATATCCATAAGGAAGCGAGGGGACCCCCTGATGGGAAGAGGGAACACTCCATCCATTCATTCATCCATCCATCCATCCATCCCAGGGAAAGAGGGATAATCCTATTCATTTACCACTAAGTCAAATTAAAGGAACACAAGCTTTTTATGACCTCACCTAACAGTTGGGTCATATACACCAGGTGAGAGCACAACCGGTGAAGGTGTATAATATTTTTTATGATTGGTGAACTGCACTTTTATTATCTCGCATCACAGCACTAGAAGGAGTATCAAAGACACGGACTTAATAAGGACATGTTTGCAGCAGCAATATAACTGCAGTGATATTGTTATATATTCTTTTGATGCTGGACTTTTACTCATTCATTATTTATTTACTCACAATTTTTGTAAATGGTAGTGGAGAGCGACGCTCTTTCTGATTTTAAGATCCATATCATGTTTGAGGTCTATCAAATCATGATTTCTTGTGCTTGTAATCACGCTGGGAGAGATGCCATTAAAGGTCCAGTTTACGTCTAGTCCATTTCAATCGCATGCCCTGATGAAGGGGTGCTTTCAGACCCCCAAAATGCAATGGATACCCTTTGGATTGCTCCCCTGACCTTTACCAGAATAAAGTTGTATATGGACCTTTGAGCAGTGATGTGGCACTTCAGTTTACATTTTTGTCCCCTAGTGTGTTTCACCATTAACTGGCTTTCTAACAGTTGTGGGCAAAACTGGGGAGTCTGTTGTTTCTGCTTCTAGTATATCACCGCAAATTATGTACTTACTGCAGCACTAAAAGTAGGATTAAGTTCCTGCAGTATAGATGCCGCCAAGGCGGTGTACTGCATTGTGGGATTGACGTTCTCCTGTGAAAGGAATACAAACATTTACATATTTTATCCAGTATAAATGTATATGACACAAAGATTATAACAATCACAATGTAAGGGACGCCCTTTAAATTAAAAACTCTACAAAAACATAAGCCTTAAAGTGGAACTGAACTCTGAAAGTTGTGTCTATAAAAAGTAGGGGACTAGACACCAGTATTGTATGTGGGTTCCCTGTAGCTGATCTTTACCTATTATCGACTTACCTTGACTTTTTCTGTACTGTGTCCCTTTGTGGAGGCAGCCATCTGGGTGGAGGCAGGGCTTTGCTTTCTTATGTCAGTGCCTCCAGCAAGGAGAACAGTGAACTGCATAGTAGTGACATCACCAAATCTTCTGGGACTAGCAGTCAATGGCAGCAGTGCCATAAATCTCAAATTGCAGATACATAGATACCAACTGTCCTGGATTTATCTGGGCAGCTCCACATTTCACTGCTCTGCGCTGATGATGCTATGTCCTGAGCGTTGTCCCCAGATCACCCAAATCTAAGTTTCTATTCATGCACCATAACTCAAGGGCATTAACTGAGGGGATCATGGCCACAAGTTGATGGCTCCCACATATTTAAGGAAAAGAAAAACTAGAAATTGCACTTTTGTGTGGCATTAGCAGCGAGACCCAGTCAACTGAAATGTGATAGGGGGGATAATTATAGCAATGATAAAAGAATTGGGGTTGCAGCATGTGTATACACCATTATGTCTGCTTTGGAGCTTGGGGTGGGTGGTTGGGAGTAAGTAAAAATGCAGCTTAGCTGTCTCTTTTTATTGATCTCCCCCAACAGCAAGTGTAAACTAAGTGCATGCCTACTTTTAGGGTATGTTTACACAAGCGGCAAGGGCTGCAGTACCTCTGAAGAGGGATTTGTGTTTGAGAGGCATATGACAAGCAGTGAGGAGGGGATATCTAGCCTTTTCAGCCCTTGTTTTAACCCCAAAAATGCCAAACCACCGCAGGGTGGCTGTAGTGTGGCCCCATTGACTTGCACTACTGCCGTCTGAACGCAAGAGGGGGTTTAATTATTATTGCACCCATGAAGCAAAGAATTATGGAAGCCCCATGTGTACACCCACATCCCACAGCCCTCTGTACTGTGGAACTTTGGTAGCGCATTTAAAAGGGATTCAAAGGGAAGTTGAGATTAAATGGCAACCCTTTCACCACCTCTTTATGACAAGGTACATACGGTAAACAATTGCCAAAAATTCAGAGTTTTAAGGGAAAAATGTTTGCCTTGGTACCAGGTCTCTGATGCCTACAGGTGGTGACATCACTGTGCCTCACTGCTATTCTTACAGGATTTCAAGAACTGTGCTCATGGAAAATCTGCTCTAATGCATTACAGAGTCTGGATCTGAACCTGGCACTTCTGCCGTGTCTGATGCAGAACAGATCCCTGCCTGATCCCTTGGACAGCCTTGCCTTGTCTCCTGTTTCTAGTGAGCCTTGAACTCTTTGCTCCTCCCATAAACATCTTGATTTAATTCATGTCTCTGCACTTCCTGTTTGACAAATTGTTGTGTTCTCCATCCGAAATCTTATTCCTTTGCGTACCTGCTGCCGTCTTCTCTACCACTCGTACCTTTGGCTTGTTCTTCAACTACACTTCTGCTTGATCCCAACCTGCAACCACTTCTTACCGACCATTGGCTTGTTTACTATCTACACTAATGCTTGATCTTGATCCCTAACTGATACATCTCTTACTGGACCCCAGCTTGCTCATCTCCTAGGGGGATGATCCTGAGGAATGTGACCTGGTACCAGCACACAGAAAAACCCATCTCTTCCATCAGGAGCTCTGGTGAACACCGGTTAGTGCTTAGACCCCACACCTCAGGTGAGTCGTGTCATCCACAAGGGTGATCTGTTTATGTACTTATCCTACTGGTCGATGTGAACCTCTCTACTGCTATAGCTAAGCAAAGGTGGCCATATCTTTTTTTACTATCTTACATAGGTTGTTCAAATTTTACACATTGGTAAAGTAACTCTTCATTATCTATATTAGCTCTTCTCCTTTTCATTTTGGGTATTTAATGGATTCCAGAATGAAAAAAACATGCCGTCATTGAGTTCTTCATGAAGGGGGCAGGATGTCTGGCAACAGAAGACTACAAAATGTTTACGGAGGTGGCATCAACAGGAGTCACTAATGACAAGACATTGCTATTGTCAATGGAGTCATCTCTGTAACCATTCTGTAGTCTTCTGTGGATGTGGGACACCCTGAACCCTCCTTTTATCAAGAGCTCAATGACGGAACGTTGCTTCTGCTTGGAGTCCATTATTTACTTGTGAAGAAGGAGAGTTTCTGTAGAGGAAGAGTTGTCCCACCAACATGCAAAATATGAATGGCCTGTACATACAGCCCTCATATTACATTTTTGGTTTGGGGTTTGCATGCTTTTTTTTTATACAAGATATAGCATGTTAAACACTTGTTCATTTCACTGGTGTCAATAAACCCTTACACCACCTTCATCAGAAACAAGCACACCCGCCCTCGTTTTCTGCTTCTTCCAAGCTGTTCAGAACCCTTTGCTGGACAATTTCTGACTTTTTGAGTGCCATTTGCCTACTATAACCTTTTCCCTGCCCCCTGTCACAATGTCTGTTGGCCCTGAATGGGCAAAGGGATAGAATCTTTTTAATCTAAAGAGAAGTGGATGGCTTTGTAGTAAAATGTTCTTCAGCCTACAGAAAAAAGACATGTTAAAACCTGTGGATTTTTTAAAAAAATGTAGTTACCTGGTTTATCGACGAGTACCCTTGGGGATTAAGGCAGCCGCTTTCTAAGTCCTGTGTGTTGCCTATATTTACCAGGGTTTGGCTTGAGATGCTCTTATCAACATAAATCTTTCTGGACAGATGGAACAATGTGCGAAGACTAAAAATAGTTCCCCTAAAGAAAAAAAAAGAAAATCCATAATCGTGCTCACTTCCATTCTCTCTGCCCTTAAACTGGTCTTCTTCTGTAGGCTACAGTTGTGATGGAGAAGGAGGAGGCTATTGTGTCTCTTGGATTTATAGGCAGATATTGGGTCTTAGAGGGATTGCAGTCCATAATAAATCAGAAAACTGCAATTCAACCGGTATGTACCCAAATTGTAATTTTATTTGTGTCCAGTTAAAATAACAGCATTTTTTGAAGGCTTAAAGAGTTGCCAAACTTGAGGTAGAGCAGGCAACTCTCTTTTACAACCCCAGTCCAGACGCTAATCCATCATACCCCAGCCTTGTGCTGGCTGTATTTACTGGACACAAAATTTAATTCTGGACTCATACCAGTGAAGTGGCTATTTTATCCCCCAACCTTCTCTTCCTTCTTCTCTGGCACGTGTCAAACACAAGGCCTACGGGCCGAATTTGGCCTGCCAGGCCATTTCATGTAGCCCACGCACCTCTCCTGCAATTGTGACACCCCCTTTGTCTCCGCCCCCACCTTGTCTAAGCAGTGCGCAGCAGAGAAGAGGACAGAACTCCTCTACCAATCCTGTACTTCCTGTAAGCTCACAGAGAAGCTTGTCTCTGCTTCCACCACCACCACACCCACCCACCCACCCACCCACACACACACACACACTCCCTGTGTCAGCAGTCAGAAGCAGAGAGAAGGATAGAACTTCTCCTACAGATCCTACACCTCTCTATGCAGCACAGTACCCCCCTAGTCACTGCCTCCCCTGGTCTCAGCATTCAGCAGACTCCGGTAGCTCACTCCAGGCCTCCTCTGGTCCTCCTCCAGACCCTGCACTTTCTGTATCCAAGCTTCACCCCCAGGTTCTTCCTGTATGCAGGCAGTTCCTGGAGGATGAAGGAATTGATACCATTGAATGGCCCCCACGCTTGCCTGACCTAAATCGAATAGAACACCTCTGGGATATCATGTTTGGGTCTATCCGACGACGCCAGGTTGCACCTCAGACTGTCCAGGAGCTGAGTGATGCCCTTTTCCAGATCTGGGAGAAAATACCCCATGACACCATCCATTGTTTCATTAGGAACATGCCCCAACAATGTCAGGCATGCATACAAGCACGTGGGGGCCACACAAACTACTGATGACCATTCTGAGTTGCTGCAATGAAAGTTCAGCAAAATGGATTAGCCTGCTGCATCATTATATCACTTTGATTTTCAAATTCAGTCCTCTGTAGGTTGATCATTTTCATTTCCATCAAACGAAACCTTCCTAACACATTACCCCATCCATATCAGTATAGATATCCAGCATGATATTTTTCCCCATTGAGATCTGATGTGTTTTCAAAGTGTTCCTTTAATGTTTTTTTTTAGCAGTGTAGTTTATTTCTGCTTTATCAACGCCTTTATTATGACTGCTGTCCTACTCATGCAGGAGATAGGACAGCCTTACACCCTGACTCTCGGCCTGAGACATTGACAGGGAGAGACTACAGGTAAATAATCCTAAAGCAAGAAATTCCTCATAGCTGAAGCTTTTGTAACATTTCAGGAGTGACAATTCGGGTTACTACAAATGCCTTCTGATGACTGGTTCTCTAAAGCATGGCTCATACTGTATCTTCTGCTGAACGATATTAGTTAGGAATAGAAATGGCATCCTTTTTGAAAATGATGCCAGAGGTGATCCTTGCCTATCAAGTCCATCTTACTGCAGGTTTATGAGCCTCCATCCAATAGCCTGCATTAGCTGTAGATCCCAATGTTTTATTCAAATCTGTAACCGAGGAGGAGATGTCCATATTAACATGGCTGTGCATTGTCCTTACCAAGAGGTAACTTCGTAGGTGGTTGGATACCGACCGAAGCCTCCATCATATTGTCGACATGTAATCATATCCATGTAGCCTGTATGTATGAAAACAAACATCTTAAAGTGTATGTCCAGAAATTGTCCAAATTTAACCCAAAACCTTCCTCTCTTTGTAGGATTAGATGCTCAGAGATCAGTTCCTATTAACATACGCACATCACCAGAACTACATCTTCCAATAGCCCTTTCTCTACAGACGAGGCATAGGCAGGCTGTTGAAAGTTAAGACAGCAGCATTATTTTACTTGGAAAGCACTTGTCTGCAGCTGCTGATCAGCAACAATTTCCAACATTCCCATTGGACAAAAGTCGGATGTTGGATGGACTTCTGTTGAGTGGAAATGGCTGTAGATGGATCACAATTCGGCCAGTCCCTGCAGAACCAGCCAAATATTGATCAATTTATGGCCAGCTTTAGAGTGTTCAGACAGGCATTGCCCAGATTTAACCCAAAACCTCCCTCTCCTCCTTGTAGGATTAGATGCCCGGAGGTCAGTTCCTGTTAACATATGCACACCACCAGAACTACATCTCCCAAGAGCCCATTCCCTGCACACAAGGCATGGGCAGGCTGTTGAGAGTCAAGACAGCAGCATTGTTTTACTGGGAAATAAATAAGCTGATAATCTGCAAAAATGTTCAACATTCCCATTCAACAGAAATCGATTGTTAGATCAACATCTGTTGAGTGGGCATGGCCATAGATGGATCAAAATTTAGCTGGTAAATGCTGAATTGGCCGCATTTCTATCTATCTATGGCCAGCTTTAGAGTTTGGAGACAAACCATTTACCATTAACAGGGGTGGTTACAATAATCGATTTTTATTTGTTTATGTAACCCTTTATTCCAAAAAGAAAAAAAAACTGTTTGCTGTACCTGCCTAATAAGTTTGAGCTGGAGTTCAGCTTCAATTTGTTAGGCAAGTCCATCTAAATGTGCTAGTCTAACACTCTCCTCCCACCAGACTGACAATTGTGCTGCCCAAGGGTGTCCCCATAGCTCCTCTATCTAGGATGGAGACACCCTAGGACAGGAACGTGGCCAGATCACCAGGTGATAATAAAGGGGAAATGGCCTAAAAAAAGAAAACGAATGCAGCCAGCACTTTTAAAAATTGGTAAGCTACAATGTGTTACATTTATTGTTTTGAGGTTTAGATATACTTTAAGTTTCATTGCTTTATACATGAAAGCAAGAGGTCTTTCCTTACCTGTGGACAGTTTAGCCAGCATTTTCTTTGATAGGTCATCACTCAGCTCTCCAATTTCTTCCAGATAATCTGATAAGAAGATAATGGATAGTACACTGCTCTGCATTTGGTCACAGCAACCGGAGGGAGCGGACAGCAAGTTTTCAAAGTTTGCTGCCGACAAGGCAACAGGGTCACCTACAAGACAGAGAAAGAGAGACAAAAGAAGGATGGAAATGAAGAAGTGAAGGATATATGAACTCTAACAATAAACTTCTCATATTTGCTCCCTTTTGATCTGTTAAAAATGTACATCAAGCTAGTTTTGATTGGGTAGGGAAGGATTAAGACTTGTGTTGGGTCCAAGAGATCCAAGAGGTGTCAGGAGGTACTTGTGTTGGGTCCAAGTGGTGCCAGGAGGTACTTGTGTTGGGTCCAAGAGATCCAAGAGGTGTCAGGAGGTACTTGTGTTGGGTCCAAGTGGTGCCAGGAGGTACTTGTGTTGGGTCCAAGTGATCCAAAAGGTATGTGAACCAAAGAGTGATACATGAATGATCTAAGAGGTACATTCAAGAGATCCAAAAAGTATGTCCAAGAGCTATGTGAGAGCCAAGAGGTATGTGAACCCTAAAAATAAACTTCTCATATCTGCTTCCCTCTGTCCTGCACTCATTACCTGTATCAATGGCACCTGTTTGAACTTGTTATCAGTATAAAAGACACCCGTCCACAACCTCAAACAGTCACACTCCAAACTCCACTATGGTGAAGACCAAAGAGCTGTCGACGGACACCAGAAACAAAATTGTAGACCTGCACCAGGCTGGGAAGACTGAATCTGCAATAGGCAAGCAGCTTGGTGTCAACTGTGGGAGCAATAATTAGAAAATGGAAGACATACAAGACCACTGATAATCTCCCTCGATCTGGGGCTCCACGCAAGATCTCACCCCGTGGGGTCAAAATGATCACAAGAACGGTGAGCAAAAATCCCAGGACCACATGGGGGGACTTAGTGAATGACCTGCAGAGAGCTGGGACCAACGTAACAAAGGCTACCATCAGTAACACACTACGCCGGCAGGGACTCAGATCCTGCAGTGCCAGAGATGTCCCCCTGCTTAAGCCAGTACATGTCCGGGCCCATCTGAGGTTTGCTAGAGAGCATTTGGATGATCCAGAAGAGGATTGGGAGAATGTCATATGGTCAGATGAAACCAAAATAGAACTGTTTGGTAGAAACACAACTCGTCGTGTTTGGAGGAGAGAGAATGCTGAGTTGCATCCAAAGAACACCATACCTACTGTGAAGCATGGGGGTGGCAACATCATGCTTTGGGGCTGTTTCTCCACAAATGGACCAGGACGACTGATCCATGTACAGGACAGAATTAATGGGGCCATGTATCGTGAGATTTTGAGTGAAAACCTCCTTCCATCAGCAAGGGCATTGAAGATGAAACGTGGTTGGGTCCTCCAACATGATAATGATCCCAAACATACCGCCCGGGCAACGAAGGAGTGGCTTCGTAAGAAGCATTTCAAGGTCCTGGAGTGGCCTAGCCAGTCTCCCGATCTCAACCCCATAGAAAACCTTTGGAGGGAGTTGAAAGTCCGTGTTGCCCAGCGACAGCCCCAAAACATCACTGATCTAGAGGAGATCTGCATGGAGGATGGGCCAACATACCAGCAACAGTGTGTGCCAACCTTGTGAAGACTTACAGGAAACGTTTGACCTCTGTCATTGCCAACAAAGGATATATAACAAAGTATTGAGATGAACTTTTCATATTGACCAAATACTTATTTTCCACCATAATTTGCAAATAAATTCTTTCCAAATCAACCAATGTGATTGTCTGGATTTGTTTTCTCATTTTGTCTCTCATAGTTGAGGTCTCCCTATGATGCCAATTACAGGCCTCTCTCATCTTTGTAAGTGGGAGAACTTGTACAATTGGTGGCTGACTAAATACTTTTTTTGCCCACTGTACGTGAACCGAAAAGTGAAAATGTGAAGAGCTTCAAGAGGTTTGTCCAAGAGACACGAGATAAGTGAACCCTAGCAATGGACTTCTCATATCTGCTCTCTTTTGATCTGTCAAAGTGTATGTCAAGCTTTTTGATTGGTTAGAAAAAGGCTTAAGACTTGTGCTGGATTTAAGAGATTTCCTCATCACTTCCTATCCTGCTGACAACAAGATGTATGGGAAAATCTGAAGATCCTTTTAGAGATCCAGTGAGCTCATGACTTCTGCGACCTTATCTCAGGCAGACGTATTACCCCTCCACAGGTCACCTCTGAACTGCAGAACACTTCCACTCTAGGTTAGAGAGATAAGGACATCGGGAGGTGTTCAGTAGCCCAAAACCAAAACAAGCAGCTTAGGGTGACAACGCTGCTGATCCATGTATGTACAGTGTAAACATTGTCACCCTACAACAGGAAGTGATTTCATGTAGTTCAAGCAGCTTTTAAAGGTGGAACTCTAAAGTAGTCTTTTGTCTTGTGGCATGCAGTAGGATTTGAACTCATGTTCGGTCCTGAATGGGCTTTACCCCATGTACCCACCCACCTGTTTTCATGCAGTTGACTTACCCATGACTTTTACATGTAATGTGAAGGAATCTGACACCAAGTCTTCTGGCTCGACCACACTGATGTTTACTTCCTTTGTCTCATCTGCGGATAAAGAAGAATAGAAGGTTAATGCATTTTCTTTACTGTAAGGGCTGGTTTATTTATTTTTGAACATTACTGCTATCACAAGGGGGTTAACGAGCCCTACCTGTGATAGCATAAGATGGTGACAAGTGTTTTTTTTATAGAGACTCTGGGGGTCTATTAGACCCCCAACGTCTCCCCTGCCCCAATATGCAGCTAATCAAGTACAGATTGTGTTTGAATAGCTGCATCCTTGGTTACACTATCTGAATGATAGCTGTGACCAGGGGCGGACTGACCATTTGGAAACTCGGGCACTGCCTGAGGGCCCGGGGTCAGTAGGGGGCCCCATGAGATGCCCCTGGTATCTTTTTCATAGGCTTTTTTGAGTTTGGGCAAGGACACAGGGGCCCCATGATCCCCTATTGCCCGGGGGCCCTATGAGTTGTCAGTCCGCCCCTGCCTGTGACACTGGAAATTAAGTCATACAAGTTTCTTTCAGGGTCAGGAGGAGTTCCTCCTGCTCTCACTGTAAAAGCAGCTTTTCCCATTCTTCCAGAGAGCCCAGAAATCACTGTGGGTGCCGTTGGCAGGGGGGTGCACTTTGAAAGCCCCATAAAAATGCTGGAACTGCCCAATCTAGAGCCACCTTGATCACTTTTATTGGAAAGTTATTCACTGGCTCGTATAGCCAGTACAAAGCAGCAACAGGTTCACCACCTTGTGACTGCCTGCAAACTCAGTACTCATCTCAAAAGGCATACTAAGGCAGGGTGGTGTGATTTTTAGGAAACTATGTATAGTACTCTGATATCCCCACCCTCCAGCCATGATCTGCCTGTATTGCAAAGATAAGTACAGAGACCCAGTCAGGGGCGGACTGACCAATCGAGCACTCGGGCATTGCCTAAGGGCCCGGAGTCAGTAGGGGACCCCATGAGATGCCCCTGGTACCTTTCATAGGCTTTTTTGGGTGTGGTTTGAGTGTGAGCAAGGACACAGGGGCCCCATGATCTCTTATTGCCCGGGGCCCCATGAGCTGTCAGTCCGCCCCTGGACCCAGTGATGACATCACTGGATCTAAAAAAGGTACTTTTCTATTGATGGGGGGGGGGGGGGGGGGGGCAAAAAATATCAAAGTGAATTGAAGGCCAAATCATTTGTTGTAGTGTTGAAGTTGGGAAGGATTAGACCCTCTGTCAGGTTTTTATAGCTGCCTGTGTCCCTGATGGGGAGGTTCGCCCCTCTACATGTCCTGGAGGTTATGATCACTCTGAGAGAAAGTGATGGGAAATTCATAATGTTAAATTTGTTACCAGAAAAGGAGGTGAGGGGAAATCGTCCCCGTTGCATGACAACAGTTATCGTGATAAGATTGACCCTCACTTCCTGTTGTGTCTTTGAGGGGACCCAGACAGAAAAAAAAAGAAATTACGCTCATATCTGCCCAAAAAGCAAGACAAAGTTAGATTTTTTTTAACCAGGGGTGGACTGACAACTCATGGGGCCCCCGGGCAATAGGGGATCATGGGGCCCCTGTGTCCTTGCCCAAACTCAAAAAAGCCTATGAAAAAGGTACCAGGGGCATCTCATGGGGCCCCCTACTGACCCCAGGGGATCATGGGGCCCCTGTGTCCTCGCCCAAACTCAAACCACACCCAAAAAAGCCTATGAAAGGTTCCAGGGGCATCTCATGGCACCCCCTACTGACCCCGGGTCCTCGGGCAGTGCCCGAGAGCCCAAATGGTCAGTCCGCCCCTGTTTTTTACATAATGTAAGACCATGAAATTTCCACTTGCCTTTCCCTGTAACAGAACCTGCTTCTCGTTCAGATATAGGGCCACTGCATTCATCATCTCTGCCTATAGCAGTATCCATCCCCTTAAAGCAAACCTCACACTTACCTAAAGCTCCTAAACTTCTACTACGAACATAACGCAGGAACCTAGAGATGTCTACATGCTCTTCAATATGAACAGATGCTCAAGTGTGTAGGGCATGCTAGGCTTGCTAATAAGAAAGTCCAACAATGCCAGCATGTTACTGGAAGTCTGTGCTTAATTCCTTGGTCAGATGTCCCCATCTCTGCTTGGAGACATAAAACGGAGGTGTTCTTTTTTCAATTATTCATCTACACTCACCGGTCACTTTTTTGGTACACCTGTTCAATTGCTTGTTAATACAAATTGCTAATCAGCCAATCTCACAGCAGCAATTCATTTAGGCATCTAGACGGGGTGAAAATGACTTGCTGAAGTTCAAACCGAGAATCAGAATGGGGAATAAAGGGGATTTAAGTAACTGAACGTAGCATGGTTGTTGGTGCCAGAGAGGCTGGTCTGAGTACTTCAAAAACTGCTGATCTACTCGCCTTCAGGCGCACCCTGAAAACCCTCCTCTTCAGGGAAGCCTACCCCAACCTCTCCTAACACCCGACCTCACCTCACAACCAACCTCCTTCATTCCACCCACCACTCCATCCCCCACAGCCATCTCCTCCTGTGCCACCTTTCCCTCCCTCCTAGATTGTAAGCTGGAAAGAGCAGGGCCCTCGAACCCCTCGTGTATTGTTACTGTCTTGTCTCATGTTATGTCCCCCTTGCTACTGTACAGCGCTGAGCATACCCTTTGGCGCTATATAAATACTGTATAATAATAATACTGGGATTTTCATGCACAACCAGGAGTGGACTGACCATTTGGAAACTCGGGCAGTGCCCGAGGGCCCAGGGTCAGTAGGGGGCCCCATGAGATGCCCCTGGCACCTTTTTCATAGGCTTTTTTTGAGTTTGGGCAAGGACACAGGGGCCCCATAATCCCCTATTGCCCAGGGGCCCCATGAGTTGTCAGTCCGCCCCTGTGCACAACCATCTCTAGGGTTTACAGAGAATGGTCCAAAAAAGAGAAAATTAGTGACAGTTGTGTGGACGCAAATGCCTTGTTGATGTCAGAGGTCAGAGAAGAATGGGCAGACTGGTTGCTGCGACATTCAGATGGTGGGGTCAGAATTTGGCGTAAACAACATGAAAGCAGGATTAATCTTGCCTTGTATCAATGGTTCAGACTGGTGGTGGTGGTATCATGGTGTGGGGGAGATTTTCTTGGCACTGGCAAGGTGTACCCAATAAAGTGGCCCGGGAGTGTATATATGTAGTCTGATCTCTCCTACCAATTCAAATATGCTTCGTGCAATAAACGATATCTTATATAAACAAAATAAAATGCTTTAAATGCTGAACATAATATCCAATATGTATCGGAAAACCTGTATGAAACTATATATCCTCTTAAAGCAAACCTTTCTGGAGACCGAGAGCCCCATGGGGGGCTGTAAATTCGTACCCCCTCCTGAAAATCTTTTTATGTTATAGTATACTGACCAACAATTATGCATATCTGTAGATTTGGACATCCTTATTTACATACTTGCTCCAGGTTAAGGGTCATTAAGGTGTCTATTTATAAAACATTTGTTGCATGAATGTCAGAAGTATTTGTGCAAGCTGAACGAAATGTCACTGTATTTTTTCTAATAGATTAATGCCTGAATCGTCAGCTCCATCTAGTGGCCAAAATTCAGGATAGTTTTCTATAATACAGCAATGAGCAAACTATACTGCATTTTGGTCACTAGATGGAGCGAACGATACAGGAACTAATCTAATAGCAATATGATGGTGATGTTTCATTCAACTTGCACGAATGTCAGAAGCATGAACGTTTTATAAGTAGTAGGTGGGGATCCTCCTGCGTTGCTGAGAGTGAAGGAATAATGATATAAGCAGCCAAAACCCTATAATATGCCTAAATCAGGACAATGCAATATAATAAACAGAATGGTGCAGCGCTATTTTTACACATACAAATAATTATAAAATCAGTGGATACAGATCAATAAACATAAACGCATATACAGTTCTAAAACTTACAGGTGTGTAAGATCTGCCAGGATCTATTAGGTGATAAAAGGTGCAGAAGAAACACATGCGGTCCAATAGGACCCAAACGCATGACTTAACCAATTCCATACCGGGCACTTTTACACCTTCCTGCCCTGGGCCATTTTTCATGTTTCAGCGCTCTCACACTTTGAATGACAATTGCGCGGTCATACAACATTGTACCCAAACTAAAGTTTTATAATTTTCTTCACACAACTAGAGCTTTTTCTTGTTTATGTTATAAAAGTTTACAAATAAATAATTGTTCTTCATAAATTTAGGCCGAGATGTATTCTGCTACATGTCTTTGGTAAAAATAACCCAAATTAGGATGTATTATTTAGTTTGTAGGAAAGTTATAGAGTTCACAAACTATGGTATAGATCTGAATATTGATCAATCCTGAAGTACTGACGGCCAATCTAATTTCTTGAGGTCCAAGAATCTCAGAATAGTACAGATATCCCCCAAATGTCAGAACAGTACAGATATCCCCCAAATGTCAGAACAGTACAGATATCCCCCAAATGTCAGGACAGTACACATATCCCCCAAATGTCAGGACAGTACAGATATCCCCCAAATGTCAGAACAGTACAGATATCCCCCAAATGTCAGGACAGTACAGATATCCCCCAAATGTCAGGACAGTACAGATATCCCCAAAATGTCAGAACAGTACAGATATCCCCCAAATGTCAGGACAGTACAGATATCCCCAAATGTCAGAACGGTACAGATATCCCCCAAATGTCAGGACAGTACAGATATCCCCCAAATGTCAGGACAATACAGATATCCCCCAAATGTCAGGACAGTACAGATATCCCCCAAATGTCAGGACAATACAGATATCCCCCAAATGTCAGAACAGTACAGATATCCCCCAAACGTCAGGACAATACAGATACCCCCCAAATGTCAGAACAGTACAGATATCCCCCAAATGACAGAACAGTACAGATATCCCCCAAATGTCAGAACAGTACAGATATCCCCCAAATGTCAGAACAGTACAGATATCCCCCAAATGTCAGGACAGTACAGATATCCCCCAAATGTCAGAACAGGACAGATATCCCCCAAATGCCCCCTTTTTGCAAAGTAGACAGTCCAACGTAATTCATAACAGGCATGGCGAGTTTTTTGAAGTTGTATTTTTTTTGTCATAATTTTTCGGAAAATTTAAAAATTTAAAAAATTATTTTCACTATTTTTTTTTACATAATGTCACCAGTGCAGTACAGCGTCATCATATAACTGGCATGGCGGTGATCAGGGACACTGACTGGTGACAGTATGAAAAAAATATATATATATATTTTTTTATTATTTTTAATTTTTTATTAAATTTTTTTTCATTTTTTTTAAGATTTTTTTTTTTCATATTTTACTATGACCAAAGTAGTACAATGTTACTATAGTAACATTGTATTACTTTGGGGAAGTGATCAGTATTTTTTTTTTTTTACACAATTTGCTTATAGCAAAGAATTACTTTATAAGCAAGCATTTACCTGAATGACATCGATTCATTCAGGGTTTTTTTTTTGTGCTTAGCTGTGATTTGGCCACAGCTAATCACATGACATGTGCATGTGATTAGCTGTGACCATTCACAGCTAGACACTAGTATACAATGGATGCAATGAATGAAGCCATCCATTGTATACAACTGTCATGTGACCTGCTGTGATTGGTCACAGCAGGTCACATGGTATCGGCAACGGGGGCTGGTACTCGGATCTGTCATCGGCCGTGTCCGAGGAACACGGGCGGTGACAGATCGCACCGCTGCACGGCTCTGCAACCGCGCATACTGCGCATGTGCGGGAGCACGCCAAATGGCATACACCCCGGAAAGCTAATGCATTTTTGTGGCCGCCAAACGGCTATAGGCCGGGCGTCAAACGGTTAATTCAATAATATAATCAAACCAAAAACACTGAAATGTGAAATAGAGCGCCAAGTTCGCACATCGCTGAGCAAAGTCGCAGAATCGTTTTCAGTGTCTGATGAGGAATTTCCCCCACGAATCATTATCACTCAATTCTGCAAGTGGTTCTGATTTACTATCGCTGTTCTCTAGCTGGTCTAAAACCACTTTTGACCTAAAGGGACGCTTTTTGGACGCCATGGACGTTTCTCAGTTTCCAGGCAGAAAGAACAGTAAAAATGCAGACAGGGGACAGGACAAAGCACTCGGGACAAAATGTATGTGAAATGGTTTGATACAGGAATGTTATACTATGTGATTTTAGTGTATTTAGTGAATGTCACTTTTTCACATTGTTAAATTTCCTGCCGTTCCGTCCCCCGTACGTCCCGACGTCGCAGGGAACGGAACCCAGATGACAGATGCCGGCATCCGCTGGATTACATTGCCGGGGACACTGCAGGGGGGACATCGCGGGAGCGCAGGACAAGGTAAGTGAAGAAGAGATCGCGGAGCAACGCTGCAGTGTATTCCCGAGTGTAGCTCGGGGGGGGGTTACCGCTTGTGGTACTGAAACTTTACCCCGAGCTACACTCGGGAATACCGCCAGGGGGGTTAATGTTTTACACTTGATTTATAACAAATGCGAATGGTACACGGAGCACTTGTTGTTTGCAATATACAGTATATCCCTGTATAGGGACCCACTTTCTTTTTTTGTGCATATCACACTTGAATATTGGGGATTGGTCCCAGTGAGGGACAGCTTTAAGTCACGCATTTGGGTCCTATTGGACCGCATGTGTTTCTTCTGCACCTTTTATCACCTAATAGATCCTGGCAGATCTTACGCACCTGTAAGTTTTACAACTGTATATGCGTTTATGTTTATTGATCTGTATCCACTGATTTTATAACTATTTGTATGTGTAAAAATAGCGTTGCACCATTCTGTTTATTATATTGCGTTTTATAAGTAGACCCCTAAGTACTAAAGCAAGAAAATTGTGGGCTCTGAACTCTCCTTTCAGCCCCATGTCAGATCATGTCTTGCTCAACCTATGCAACTTCTCCAAAACACACCCCTTCCTAGCCACATACACATACTAGGGGCAAATTAGACAGACCAGATCCCCCCAGGAGCCAGTAACAACAGATCCTCTGGCACACCCCAACTCACCTTGCCATTGCATACATTCAGTGCTGGAGGTTCCGGAACTGTGTTCCCCCATGTTCCCACTGAAAAAAACTCTGTATATATTTGTCAGGAATGGACTCAGCACTGGTGGTGGGACTCACCTGCCGTGTGGGCTGCAGTACCAGGGCTGACCAGCGGGTGCTCTCAGCAGCCAGAAGCTCACTCCTGTAGTCAGCCAACACCTGGGGCTGATTGCAGGAGGTGTATTTAAGGAATGACCAGGCCTGTGATCAGGGCCTTGGTCTATGTTTCCCATGAGCCCTTGTACCTGGTATCCTGTGTTCCTGCCTCGTTGCTGACCCTGCTTGATCCTGACCTCTGCTAACCGTCTCCTGTCGAACCCCTGGCTTGCCTGACTATCCTTCTGCCTGATCCTTGGTACCGCTCTGCCCGCTACCTGCTGAACCTGGCTTGTGACCCCGACCATTCTCTGCTTGCTTCTCCTGTACCACGCTGCCCGCACAATACCGACCCGGCCTGTCTGACTACGCTTACTTCACCCGACGATCCATCCATCCTGCATGGATCACCTTTAGTAAGTCTGCCTGCCTCTTCCCATCAGACTCCGTTCCTGCACTCCCCTGCCAGTACTCTCTACCACAGTCGGACGCACTCAGGGGTCGTGACCTGGTTCCAGTCTGCACCAAGTCCATCCCCACCATCAGGGGCCCTGGTGAATAGCAGGCTGGGACTTTGACCCCGCGCCCTGAGGAAATCCGTGCTGTGGGCTGCTAGAGACACTGCCAGGCGGCACCTGACAGTACCTTACGGCCTGCCTGACCATTTCACCTCTCCAGCCTGACTACGCCTGTGTTTCTGAAGCCTGCTACTTCCCTGTGTCAGTCCACACATTTCTGGTCATACCTGGATCCCTAACAATATTGTACATTCACATCAGTCCCTGCCCCCAAGGAGCGTGCAATCTAAAGTCCCTAACTCACATTCATATATACACATACTAGGGGCAAATTAGACAAAATAGATTCCCCTCCCCCAGGAGCCAGCAACAACAGATCCCCTGGCACACCCCAGCACCCCTTGCCATTACATACATTCAGTGCTGGAGGTGCCGGAACTGTGTTCCCCCACATTCCCGCTGAAAAAAACCCTGCATATATTGTACATTCACATCAGTCCCTGCCCCCAAGGAGCGTGCAATCTAAAGTCCCTAACTCACATTCATACATACTAGGGGCAAATTAGACAGACCAGATCCCCCCAGGAGCCAGTAACAACAGATCCTCTGGCACACCCCAACTCACCTTGCCATTGCATACATTCAGTGCTGGAGGTTCCGGGAATTGTGTTCCACCATGTTCCCACTGAAAAAAACCCTGTATATATTGTACATTCACATCAGTCCCCGCCCCCAAGGAGCGTGCAATCTAAAGTCCCTAACTCACATTCATACATACACATACTAGTGGCAAATTAAACAGACCAGATCCCCCCAGGAGCCAGTAACAACAGATCCTCTGGCACACCCCAGCACCCCTTGCCATTACATACATTCAGTGCTGGAGGTGCCGGAACTGTGTTCCCCCATGTTCCCACTGACAAAAACCCTGTATATATTGTACATTCACATCAGTCCCACCCCCAAGGAGCGTGCAATCTAAAGTCCTTAACTCACATTCATACATACACATACTAGGGACAAATTAGACAGGAGCTACTGAAGCTACGAATGAGATGTAACAATGGTAGCCGTCATCTCTCACAGGAAAGGTTTACTTCAAAGGATTACAATACCACATACTAGATCCTTTTATATTCTTACCTGAGACAATGACCAGGTGACTGGAAGAGTCTTCTCTTGGAATACCTTCAGCCTTTCAAAATAAAGTAAAGAGACAATATAAAAGTAGCTGTAACTTCTATATATGGGTTATATTGAGAATAAGGAACATCGGGAAGGAAATCTGTGGCCATGAATAGAATCCTAAGGCTAAGAGCATTTCAACATTTTCAATTTCCTAAAAATAACCATAGGGGCATATAATCCTGTACAATGCATGTGTACGTCATGCCCACAGTGCCCAGAAAAGAAGCTGTCACCATTTGCAAAGACCTGCTAGACTCTAAAGGGCCTATTTGTAACAAAACAAATTCTGCATGTACATAGTTCTATACAAATTGGGCAAAAATGAATGCTCCTTAGGCTAGTCTATCCTCTAAACAAATGTTCTTTTAACCGCTTGACATACAGGCCTTTTTCTGACACTTTCAAATTGGTGGTGTCTCTGCACTGAGGTGTCTGTACTGGGGAGGGGTGACTGTCCTGAGGAGTGTGTACTGAAGGGTTACAGTCCTGAGGGGTCTGTATTGGGGAGGGGTGACTGTCCTGAGGGGTCTATACTGGGGGTTTACAGTCCTGAGGGGTCTGTATTGGGAAGGGGTGACTGTCCTGAGGGGTCTATACTGGGGGTTTACAGTCCTGAGGGGTCTGTACTAGGAGGCGACTATCCTAAAGGGGTCTATAAAGAGAGGTGACAGTCCTGAGGGATCTGTACTGGAGAAACGTATCTGTGCTGAGGGATCTGTACTAAGGGAGATATCTCTGCTAAGTCTGTACTATGGGAGGTATCTGCACTGGGGGATCTGTACTGGGGGATCTGAACTAAGGGAGGAATCTGTACTGTGGGATCTGTATTAGGGGGGTATCTGTACTGGGGGATCTGTACTAAGGGATGAATCTGTACTGAGGGGTCTGTATTAGGGGGGTATCTGTACTGGGAGATCTGTACTAAGGGAGGAATCTGTACTGAGGGGCATGTACTGGGGAAGGGTGTCTGTATGGTGGGGATCTGTACAGAGGGAGGTATCTTTACTGAGGGGTCTGTACTGGGGAAAGGTGTCTGTATGGTGGAATCTGTACTGAGGGAGGTATCTTTACTGAGGGGTCTGTACTGGGGAAGGATGTCTGTATGGGGGGATCTGTACTAAGGGATGTATCTGTACTGGGAGATATCTGTACTGGGGGATCTGCACTAAGGGAGGTATCTTTACTGAGGGGTCTGTACTGGGGAAGGATTTCTGTATGGGGGGGATCTGTACTGAGGGATGTATCGGCACTAAGTGGTCTGTACTGGGGAAGAGCGTCTAACCTGACGAGTCTGTACTAAGGGAGGAATCTGTATTGAGGGGTCTGTACTGGGGAAGGGTGTCTGTACGGGGGGATCTGTACATAAGGGAGGTATCTGTACTGGGGATCTGAACTCAGGGAGGAATCTGTACTGAGGGGTATCTGTACTGGGGGATCTGCACTAAGGGAGGAATATGTACTGAGGGGTCTTTACTGGGGAAGGGTGTCTGTATGGGAGGATCTGTACTAAGGGATGCATCTGCACTTAGTGGTCTATACTGGGGAAGAGTGTCTGTACGGTGGAGATCTGTACTAAGGGAGGAATCTATACTGAGGGGTCTGTACTGGGGAAGGGTGTCTGTATGGTGGAGATCTGTACTGAGGAGGTATCTGTACTGAGGGGTCTGTACTGGGGAAGGGTGTCTGTATGGTGGAGATCTGTACTGAGGAGGTATCTGTACTGAGGGGTCTGTACTGGGGAAGGGTGTCTGTATGGTGGAGATCTGTACTGAGGAGGTATCTGTACTGAGGGGTCTGTACTGGGGAAGAGTGTCTGTATGGTGGGGATCTGTACTGAGGAGGTATCTGTACTCAGGGGTCTGTACTGGGGAAGAGTGTCTGTATGGTGGAGATCTGTACTAAGGGAGGAATCTATACTGAGGGGTCTGTACTGGGGAAGGGTGTCTGTATGGTGGAGATCTGTACCGAGGAGGTATCTGTATGGTGGGGATCTGTACCGAGGAGGTATCTGTACTGAGGGGTCTGTACTGGGGAAGAGTGTCTGTATGGTGGGGATCTGTACCGAGGAGGTATCTGTACTGAGGGGTCTGTACTGGGGAAGAGTGTCTGTATGGTGGGGATCTGTACTGAGGAGGTATCTGTTCTCAGGGGTCTGTACTGGGGAAGAGTGTCTGTATGGTGGAGATCTGTACTAAGGGAGGAATCTATACTGGGGGGTCTGTACTGGGGAAGGGTGTCTGTATGGTGGGGATCTGTACCGAGGAGGTATCTGTATGGTGGGGATCTGTACCGAGGAGGTATCTGTACTGGGGGGTCTGTACTGGGGAAGGGTGTCTGTATGGTGGGGATCTGTACCGAGGAGGTATCTGTACTGAGGGGTCTGTACTGGGGAAGGGTGTCTGTATGGTGGGGATCTGTACCGATGAGGTATCTGTACTGAGGGATCTGTACTGGGGAAGGGTGTCTGTATGGTGAGGATCTGTACTGAGAAGGTATCTGTACTGAGGGGTCTGTACTGGGGAAGGGTGTCTGTATTGTGGGGATCTGTACCGAGGAGGTATCTGTACTGAGGGGTCTGTACTGGGGAAGGGTGTCTGTATGGTGGGGATCTGTACCGAGGAGGTATCTGTACTGAGGGGTCTGTACTGGGGAAGGGTGTCTGTATGGTGGGGATCTGTACTGAGGAGGTATCTGTACTGAGGGGTCTGTACTGGGAAAGGGTGTCTGTATGGTGGGGATCTGTACTAAGGGAGGAATCTATACTGAGGGGTCTGTACTGGGGAAGAGTGTCTAAACTGAAGAATCTGTACTAAGGGAGGAATCTGGGGAAGGCGGGGTGTGGATGAAATGACTGTGGCATATGTGTTCTGTGTATAGAAGGAGAAGGTTCAGATTTTATTTAGAAAGAAACACAGAAACTCAGACAGATCTCCTTGGAATACTAATAAAGAACACCATTGGGATGCCACTCACAGATTCCACATGAACTGAATGGAAAATCACTACAAAGATCAACAAGGAGTGTCTTTTGAATGGTCGCAGGAGAAAAATGTCATAAACAGAGCCCAAAAAATGATGAACTGGTGTAAAATTTATTGAGACTATACAAATGAATTAAAACATCCAGAGAAGAGGCAGCTTACAGACACAAATGTTCCAAAAGGGTTTCTGCCCTAAACAGATTGCAAAGCAGGACACAGCCAGCAACATAAGGATAGGTGTTTGATCTTGGTCAAGGCACCATGAAAACCAGGATGCATCACATGATCTGAGGAAGAGGCCTGCCCCAAAAACATGTAGTCATAGCAACAGGCTCGTCCCTCATTGGGTGCTAGCTTGCAGGCGGCCCTTGGACACATCTGAGGTCTCCCTTCCCTCACTCTGGTCTCCTTCGGGTCCTTCTGCCACCACCGTGACATCACTTTCTGGTGCCATGTGTGCACCATCTCTGGCCAGCAGACCCTATGGACCAGAGGTACATGGAGGCTGTTTAGGTGTTTTACAGTGGATTTCCAGTGGCTTCTGGCTGTGGTGACACCGTTTCTTTTCCATCCACCTCCCTCTGGCCACGGGAGTGTGGGTCATCCATCGGTGGACACTGTCCAGTACTGACAAGTTTGGAACATCTGTGTCTGTAAGCTTCCTCTTCTCTGGATGTTTTAATTAATTTGTATGGTCTCAATAAATTTTGCACAAATTCATCATTTTTTGGGCTCTGTTTATGACATTTTTATGACTGTTCAAAAGGCGCTCCTTGTCGATCTTTTTAGATTTTATTTAGCCATGCCTTTTAAGCTCCTCCCACTATTAACGCAATTTAAGCGCACCCACAATTAGGCGCAGAATGCTATGCACGCTGCTTTATTACATTGCATTTTGGACCATGTGGGTGCTGGCGGGGCAAAGGGGGGTGTCAAAAAAAAATTATCAGCCCCTGGTACCAGAAATCCTAGGTATGCTGCTGTTACAAAGACAACTAAGTTATCAGAGTGCTGAAGATGAACAAGAATGAGAAACCTAATCACTGACTGTTCACAGGAATAAATGCAAAATAATACAACAAAGTCCATTTAATTAGAGTAAAATGAGTTGAGAGACTATAAAATCCCAAACTAAAAGTGTCCTGTGCTGTCAAATACAGGGGAACAAGTAGTAATGGACATAACAGATGACGTATGAGTATATGGCACTGTGACCTGGAGTACATTGTACCTTTTTATCTGTACTTATTGGCCTGACTATAATCAAGTAACATGGCTGAACACCTTTATGACACATCGTATGTACTCTCCAGCGCCTCAGGATATGCACAGCCAAAGGGAAGCCAAGGGTACCAGGACAGAGACAACCAAAGGAAATGCTTCAGGGGTGTAGCCCTCCTCAGACGGGGAAATCAGCCACTGGATAGAGAGAAAACAGGTGGCACACACACACCACCCAGCATGCACACTCCGCTCCTCACAAGACCTCCTTCTCTCTAGTTCCCTGGTCTCCTCCTCCCATGCCCGCCTCCAGGACTTCTCCAGGGTGTCACCCATCCTCTGGAACTCCCTGCCCCAACCCATCAGATTATCACCTACTCTCCTCTCCTTTAGGCGCACCCTGAAAACCCATCTCTTCAGGGAAGCCTACCCCACCCCCTGCTAACTTGCCGACCTCCTCCACTCTTCCTACCACTCCATCCCCCACAGCTGTCTCCTCCTGTACCACCATCCCCTCCCTCCTAGATTGTAAGCTCCAAAGAGCAGGGCCCTCAATCCCCTCATGTTTTGCATTGTATTGGTATTGTTCTGTCACATGTTCTGTCCCCCTTTGTAATGTACAGTGCTGAGCGAACTATCGGCGCTTTATAAATACTGTATAATAATAATAATAATAATAGTGCATTATCCGAGGTTTATTGTAGGAGTGAAAGAATAATAAAAACCTACTCACAGACGAAGCATGTATCTAAAAAGCATAGAAAAATGACGAAGGCCACAACGGCAGGCAAGGTGTTCTCACTGTCAGTGCGGTCAACTGGTTGACGCGTTTCGGGGATGAATCCCTTTCCTCAGAGCTGATGACCAACCTCTGATGCTGATGTATGATGAATGGAAAGTAGGAGCCTTGCTGGTGATGCCTCAACACTTTCACTCCTACAATACACCTTGGATAATGCACTAGGTGTGTGCGCCACCTGTTTTCGCACATAACACATGTACTATATCTTAGTGAATTCAGTCCATATCTTCTTACCCTCGAATTGACGGGCACTATGATTTTGTCTGAGTGAGACGGCTCAGTGTCATCGTTGGGTCCATCGCATGTATCAGAGATCTTTGTTGTTCTCCCTGTAATTCCGATGGTTGGTTTGCCTTTAGAAGACATAAAGAAGTGAATGTCACTGTTGAGTCATTTGCCACAATTGACAATTTGGAATGTAAACTGATGTTAAAGCAGAATATATGTATCTGTTGAACCTTCTTTATGAATTATTGTAATGTGGTTGGATTCATATATACATAACGGGCTCTTTTATATTTTTCACACTGCTACGTGCTGGAGCAGAGGCTCACATACTATGCACTGGCAGCCCATAGGGGAGTCGGAGCTCTGCTCTCACACACAAGGAAGCAGCCCGGGTCTCCAGCATTCCCACACCCCTGAACTCTTGTAAGGAGGTGGGGAGTCACATCGCTGCCCTAGAGGCCACTGCACACACAGCAAGCCATTATACTTCTAATGTCTCTTACATTATGTGGGCATTTAAGATTTTCCAGAATGGAGGCTAATTAGTTCCCATACACACTTCAAAGGACCATGTCCCTTCTTCAGTAGTTGGCTAGGTCTGTTCCTACCTGCCCTGACAATGGATTCCATAGCATTTGAGAAAGTAACAATTATGTACCTAACTCTCACATCTTCATTTTACATGTTCCTCGGGGTACACAGGGAAGCCACTATGCTTCACGTCTGCAAAAGTCTTGCATCTCATGGCTCCAGGCTTGGTCGCTAGGCAGGCCCAGTACCGCAGAAGGCTCCTAAATGGGGTACTACCCGTTCCCTCACTACCAAGGTCTACTGCCAAAATGGTTGCTACTCATTCTCAGGGCTTTTTTTCTCAGAGAATATGTGCAGAGACTTCCTCCTTCTTAGACATCCCTTGACTCTGCCCCCTACCCACCTCCGAGTACCCTCCCTTGGTTCCACCCTCTACCCACCTCCAAGTACCCTCCCTTGGTTCCACCCCCTACCACCCTCCGAGTACCCTCTCTTGTTTCCACCCCCTACCCACCTGAGTACCCTCCCTTGGTTCCACCCTCTACCCACCTCCAAGTACCCTCCCTTGGTTCCACCCCCTACCACCCTCCGAGTACCCTCTCTTGTTTCCACCCCCTACCCACCTGAATACCCTCCCTTGTTTCCACCCCCTACCCACCTCCAATTTTCCTCTCTTGGTTCCACCCCCTACCCACCTCTGAGTATCCTCCCTTGGTTCCACCCCCTACCCACCTCCGAGTACCCTCCCTTGGTTCCACCCCCTACCCACCTCCAAATAACCTCCCTTGGTTCCACCCCCTACCCACCTCCAAGTACCCTCCCTTGGTTCCACCCCCTACCCACCTCCGAGTATCCTCCCTTGGTTCCACCCCCTACCCACCTCCGAGTACCCTCCCTTGTTCCCACCCCCTACCCACCTCCCAGTACTACCCCTTTTAGAGAATGCAAAACAAAGTATCATTTTGTGGTTCAAAGTAATTTGCATGAAATGTGTTAATGATAGCAAGAAAAACAGTCAAATAGATCCCCTGCAGTCAGCAACAAAAGACCCACCAGGAATAATAGATTCCCAAGTAACAACCCCCCTCCACAGTAACAACAGACACTCCCCCGGAAAAAATAGATCCCCCACACAACAATAGACCCTCCCCCAGCAACAATGGACCCACCACAACAAAATATCACCCTAGCAACAGTAGGGTTACCTCAAAAACATTAGACTTCCAGCAGCCAGTATCAACAGATATTCCAGCAGCAAGGAACAATGGATACACAGAATATAACTGGATATAACATTTATAGGGAAAGTTGATCCAGGGAATATCCGATTGCCTCTCGGGGGATCAGGAAGGAATTTTTTTCCCCTGCAGGAGCAAATTGGATCATGATTTGCTGGGTTTATTTGCCTTCCTCTGGATCAACTGTGGGTGTAGGATTATAACTTTTGTTTTTTTAATGGTTGAACTGGATGGACTTTTGTCTTTTTTCAGCCAGACTAACTATGTAACTATGTTATGGATCCCTCCCTCAGCAGTAGATCCCTCCCAGCAACAAATTACCCCCCAGCACGGTAAGACCCGCCTCCTCAGCAACAATAGATCCCCCAAAAGCAACAGTAGGCCTTCACGGCAAAAAAAGACCTCCATGCAAAAATAGATCCCCACCAGTGATAATAGATCCCCCAGCAGCCAGCATAAATAGACCCTCCAGCACAGCCCAGCACCCAGCATATATTCAGTGCTGGAGGTGCCGAAATTGCGTTCCCACTGAAAAAAAGCCCTGCTCATTCTGCTTTTCACTTCACACACAGTTGCTCATCAACCATGACCCTTGGTTCACACCCAGGGGCGGACTGACCATTTGGAAACTTGGGCACTGCCCGAGGGCCCGGGGTCAGTAGGGGGCCCCATGAGATGCCCCTGGTACCTTTTTCATAGACTTTTTTGAGTTTGGGCAAGGACACAGGGGCCCCATGATCCCCTATTGCCCTGGGGCCCCATCAGTTGTCAGTCCGCCCCTGTTCACACCTAAGCGTTTTCTGCAGCGTTTTGCAGAAACGCAGTACAGTCCATTTAACATGATTTCCTATTATTATTATACAGGATTTATGGCGCCAACAGTTTGCTCAGCGCTGTACAATATAAAGGGAGACAATACAGCAACAATACAGTTCAATACAAGAGGGATAGGAGGGTCCTGATCCTTGGAGCTATGGGGCACGTTCACATCTCAGCGTTTTCACCCCGGTGCATTTTTTGGAAAGGGTCAAGGACTTTTTTTTTAACGCAAAAAGTTGCGTTTTTGGTTCTATAGACTTCAATGGAAACACTGCAGAAAAGCATGTAGTGCATTTTTTATGTGGTTTTTGCCACTGTTGTATGCGTTTTTTATGCATTTTGCATTCTAAATCTGCCTAGCAACAAGAAAAATAAAAAAAAAATTTTAAAAATTAAAAACGCATCAAAAACGAAGGTGAAAAAACGCAAAACGTAATGCAGAAACGGCTCAAACGCAACCTGCAGTGGTGTGAACATAGCCCAAAGGTTGACCAGGTTGCTGCATACTCTTCTCCCTAACCCAGAAACCGTTTCCATACCAGGCACTTTTCCCCCTTCCTGCCCAGGCCATTTTTCAGGTTTCAGCGCTCTCACACTTTGAATGACAATTGCGCGGTCATACAACATTGTACCCAAACTAAAATTTTATCATTTTCTTCACACAACTAGAGCTTTCTTTTGGTGGTATTTAATCACCGCTGGGGTTTTTATTTTTTGCTAAATTAACAAAAAAAGGCCAAAAATTTTTTTTAAAAAAACACGCTTTTCTTTGTTTCTGCTATAAACGTTTGCAAATAAATAATTGTTCTTCATAAATTTAGGCCGAGATGTATTCTGCTACATGTCTTTGGTGAAAATAACCCAAATTAGGATGTATTATTTAGTTTGTAGGAAAGTTATAGAGTTCACAAACTATGGGATAGATCTGAATATTGATCAATCCTGAAGTACTGACAACCAATCTAATTTCTTGAGGTCCAAGAATGTCAGAACAGTACAGATATCCCCCAAATGTCAGGAGAGTACAGATATCCCCCCAAATGTCAGAACAGTACAGATATCCCCCCAAATGTCAGGACAGTACAGATATCCCCCAAATGTCAGAACAGGACAGATATCCCCCAAATGTCAGGACAGTACAGATATCCCCCCAATGTCAGGACAGGACAGATATCCCCCAAATGTCAGGACAGTACAGATATCCCCCAAATGTCAGGACAGTACAGATATCCCCCAAATGTCAGAACAGTACAGATATCCCCCAAATGTCAGGACAGTACAGATATCCCCCCAAATGTCAGAACAGGACAGATATCCCCCAAATGTCAGGACAGTACAGATATCCCCCAAATGTCAGGACAGTACAGATATCCCCCAAATGTCAGGACAGGACAGATATCCCCCAAATGTCAGGACAGTACAGATATCCCCCAAATGTCAGGATAGTACAGATATTCCCCAAATGACCCCTTTTTGCAGAGTAGACAGTCCGACGTACTTCATAAGAGGCATGGCGAGTTTTTTTAAGTTGTATTTTTTTTGTCATAATTTTTTGGAAAATTAAAAAAATTATTTTCACTATTTTTTTTTACATAATGTCACCAGTGCAGTACAGCGTCATCATATAACTGGCATGGCGGTGATCAGGGACACTGACTGGTGAGAGTATGAAAAAAAATATATATAATTGTTTTTTTTATTATTTAAAATTTTTAGTAAATTTTTTTTCTTTTTTTACGATTTCTTTTTCATATTTCACTATGACCAAAGTAGTACAATGTTACCATAATAACATTGTACTACTTTGGGAAGTGATCAGTATTTTTTTTTTTTTTACACAATTTGCTTATAGCAAAGAATGACTGTGCTATAAGCAAGCATTTACCTGAAAGAAATGCCCGTAGCGGATAAGAAAGAATGAAAATAGCGCAGGGCATGCATGACTAGGCCCAGAGTGGTGAAGGGGAACGGAAAGGGTTAAAGTTAGCTTCAGGGGGTTGGGATTTGATTGTGGGGTTATCTGGTTGGCAGAGGTGGAGTTTAGGAGGGGTCTGTGGCACCTTAGGGTGGGGGGTTCTGTGGAGGGGGCGTCAGTGGAGCTGGACGTGAGGAAGGATCAGAGCTTCCCTCCCGCCCTCCCTGTTTTGTTGGGTATCGGGTTCCTCCCGGGGGAAGGAAAGAAGGAAATAAAAAAAACAAAAAACGGGGGTGTTATGTTGGTTCATGGGCGGTTGTTGGTCTTTGGAGGCGGTTCTCATCTTGGAAGGTAATACAATGGTGTGGAACCCATTGGTGGTATGGGATGCCCGGGAACATTCCCAGTTAACCAAGGTTTAACTGGAAGGTGGTGGTGCTGCACTGCGGACGGTATGGTTGTCTCTGAGCTGGTTGGTTGCGGCTGGAGGCCTAGTGTATATGGTTGTCCGCAGGTGCATTTTGGATCGTTTGGGGGTGTCTTCAAAGACCAACAACACTTCTTTGGTTTCCGTTATAAGGAACGGTTGATGTATTTAAAATGTGAGTTGTTAATAAAAGGCCATGTTGGCCATTTTACTCCAAATGGTGTCATGTTGTTTGTAAAGTTTAATTGGTTAAGGGGTGGGGAGTGGTATGGATCGGTAATGGTGGAAGTAGGAGTGGACAAGCCTATCTATGGTGCATTAGTCATGACATCGACTCATTCAGGGTTTTTTTTTTTGTTTGTGCTTAGCTGTGATTTGGCAACAGCTAATCTCACGACACAGCTGGGCTGTGATTAGCCCAGCTTGTGCATGTGATCTCTGTGACCATTCACAGCTACACACACTAGTATACAATGGATGGCATGAATGAAGCCATCCATTGTATACAACTGTCATGTGACCTGCTGTGATTGGTCACAGCAGGTCACATGGTATCGCCAACGGGGCCGGTACTCCGATCTGTCATCGGCTGTGTCCGAGGTACACGGATGGTAACAGATCGCGCCGCTGCGCGGCTCTGCAGGCGTGCAAACTGCGCATGCCCAGGAAGATGCCATATGGTGTCCACCCGGAACGATAATGAATTTTGCACGACGCCATTCGGCCATTGGCCGGGTGGCTAATGGTTAAGTATGGCTTCACTCCCAGGAGCAGCACTACAGCTGTGCGCAGTCATTGCAGGCTATAAGAATTGCGACCCTGCAATGACTGGGAGTAGCTGCAAGACTACATTCAAATAGCCAGAGTAGATCCTTGCCGCCACTTATAAATACTGCCTGCACACACTGGGGTTGATTTACTAAAACTGGAGAGTGCAAAATCTGGTGCAGCTGTGCATGGGAGCCAATCAGTCTCTAACTTCATCTTGTTCAATTAGGCTTTCACGATAAAACCTGGAAGCTGATTGGTTTCTCTGCAGAACTGCACCAGATTTTGCACCCTGCAGTTTTAGTAGATCCAACCCCACTGAGTGCAAGAAGAGCAGTAGCTGTCAGATTTGTACTCGGCCGATGCCATCATGGTTTGCATGTGGTTACAAATGAGTAGAGCTGCCAACCAACCCTGGACATAAATAGTGTGCATTTAGCCCGGGTTCACACTGATGCGGTCCGGAATTTGTAGCGTTTTCTGTGCAAATTCTGCACCGCATCAGAATCGCACCCCATTCATGCAAACCACTGCGGGGGTGTATGTTAAGTTAACAACACCCCGAAAGCGGTCCGCAAAACGCATGCGATGTGCAGAATCGGATTGCACAGGTGTGAATACCCATGCGATCCGATTCTAGTGCGGACCCAAGAAAGGTCTTGCATCCAGATGAATTATACTGTTTTTTTTTCAGGATAAAAACATTGATACTGATTAAAAAAAAAAATTCCTACCTAAAATACACTGATTCTGGCCTTGACTTTTGACCCTGACATTAACCCAAACCCTGACCCTTGCCTAGATCAATTCCTTTATTTAAATTTTTTTTATACACACTTTTCTTTGAATTTTTCTCCTCTAACCACATCAGCCCCAAGCCATTTCTAGTACTTTTTGTTTACATTTTAAAATCAGTATTTTTTGCTAGAAAATGTCATTGGACCCCCAAACATTGTATATTTTTTGAAGCAGAGACCCCAGAGAATAAATTGGTGGTTTTTGCTGTTTTTTTTTTATGTCACGCGGTATTTGCACAGTGGTTATTCAAAATTTTCTTGCAAAAAACACAATATATAACCCAATTTTTTGTAAAATATGAAGGATGATGTTACCTTGCGTAAATAGCTTCCAAACATGTCATGCTTCAAAAATACAGTGGCGACCAACGGCGTCAATTTTACTATTCATAGGCGACACTTTACAGGTTAAAAGTAAAAATGGTGCCGCGCCCTTATATTTACCCGTGAATAAATAAGTAAAATCAATTTTTAGAATATTAATTCAGTTATTAAATAATAAATAATTGCCCTTAATTTATCAAAATATAAAATGTGCAACTCATTATTATAGAGATATATAATACATCAATTGTAGGGAAAAAAAAAAACAACTTAATTTATCAAAATATAAAATGTGCAACTCATTATTATAGAGATATATAATACATCAATTGTAGGGAAAAAAAAAAAGAGAAAAAAAAAATATCCAAATTATATGAATAAAATAATCGAAAATATAAAAATGTATATAATTAAAATTGATAAATAAATATATATATATACTTAAAATTAATCATTCATAAATGTCCAATATAGTTGAAGATCCAATCATAAGTTAGGTCCCATCAGAGTGGGACTATTCACTGCAAATTAACTGTTCACATAATTCCGGATAAAAATGTTCAAAATAAAATGAGTTACTTGGTGTGTTCTTCTATAAGTAGCAAACTGAATGGTTCTCCTCTTTGCTCCTACTATTCTGCTGTAAATGGATCCTGGGTAAGGTCTTCCCTCCAACAGTTGTTATATGCACTCGCCCTGCATAGGAGTCCGGGTACATGGTGACGTCAGTGCCCCTCCCCAGGGGTTACAGGTTACCACTTTAGATTTAAAGAGGAGTTCTGCTGGTAGAACGACTGCCCATGATCTGAGGTTCGAGGCAATACGTCACATGTGTGGGACGATCGCTGTTTGCGTGCGTTTGCCCTTGCTCGCAAGCCAGTTGGGATGGGGCACTTTGATTTTTTTTTTTTACACTGTCACTTTACATTTTTTTTTTACTTTTATTACCGTCACAAGCCAGGGGTGGACTGACAACCCATGGGGCCCCCGGGCAATAGGGGATCATGGGGCCCCTGTGTCCTTGCAAAAACTCAAAAAAGCCTATGAAAAAGGTATCAGGGGCATCTCATGGGGCCCCCTACTGATCCCGAGCCCTTGGGCAGTGCCCGAGTGTCCACCCCTGGTCACAAGGAATGTGAACATCCCTTGTGACAGCAATAGACATGTGAAATAAGTACTTTTTATGGAGGGTCCCGAGGTCTATAAGTGAGGAGATTTACTAAAACTGGAGCACTCAGAATCTGGTGCAGCTGTACATGGTAACCAATCAGCTTCTAACTTCAGCTTGGTCAGATAAAACAGAAATATGGCTTTTTTTTTTTTCCCCATTTATACTTACCGTATTTTCCGGCGTATAAGACGACCCCCTACTTTTCCTGTTTAAAATGTAGTGTTTGGGCTATACTCGCCGTATAAGACTACCCCTCTTCCAGTGCACACCAGTGGGAAGAATCGTACCCCATCATTGGTGTCAGTGGGAGGAATAGTGTCCCATCATTGTTATTAGTGGGAGGAATAGTGTCCCATCATTGGTATTAGTGGGAAGAATCGTGCCCCATCATTGGTGTCAGTGGGAGGAATAGTGCCCCATCATTGGTAACAGTGGGAGGAATAGTGCCCCATCATTGGTATCAGTGGGAGGAATCGTGCCCCATCATTGGTGTCAGTGGGAGGAATAGTGCCCCATCATTGGTATCAGTGGCAGGAATAGTGCCCCATCATTGGTGTCAGTGGAAGGAATAGTGTCCCATCATTGGTATCAGTGGCAGGAATAGTGCCCCATCATTAGTATCATTGGGGGGAATAGCACCCCATCATTGGTGTCAGTGGAATAGTGCCCCATCTTTGGTGTCAGTGGGAGGAATAGTATCCCATCATTGGTGTCAGTGGGGGGGGGGGAGGAATAGTGCCCCATCGTTGGTGTATGTGGGGGGGGAGGAATAGTATCCCATCATTGGTGTCAGTGGGGGTAGAATAGTGCCCCATCATTGGTGTCAGTGGGGGGTGGAATAGTGCCCCATCATTGGTGTCAGTGGGGGGGAGTAATAGTGCCCAATCGTTGGTGTCAGTGGGGGGGGAGGAAAAGTGCCCCATCGTTGGTGTCAGTGGGAGGAATAATGCCCCATCATTGGTATCAGTGACACCAATGATGGGGCACTATTCCTCCCACTGACACTTGCTGACCCCTGTTCCAGTACGGTTCCAGCACCTAAGCACGGCACACTTACCTGCATCTCCACTCGATTTTCGCGGGGCCGCTCAGCTCCGCCTCCTCGCCGGTGATTGGCCGCCTGTGTGCCTTTCCTGAGCTACAGTTCTGGCGGCCAATCACCGGTGAGGAGGCGGAGCCGAGCAGCCACGCGAACATCCAGTGGACGAAGGGAGGAAGGAGGAGCCGCGCTTCCTAGACCGGATCGTCGTGGGACCGGAGCCAGGTAAGAGACAGCAACCCCTGCCCACCCCTGTACTTAGTTTCACTTCTGTTGGAAGGGGCGGGGGCGGCGGCGGCACCGCGCCGCCCCCCTAAAAAGTGTCAGCATGCCGTTACTGGCGTATAAGACGACCCCCGACTTTTGAGAAGATTTTCAAGGGGTAAAAAGTCGTCTTATATGCCGGAAAATACGGTACCTAGGTGGATGCAGCATCAGTCTGTTGCTGCATCTGTCCCCCGCTGGCTCTAAGGGTGAGAACTCAGCAATCACATTACCAGGGGCGGACTGACAACTCATGGGGCCCCTGGGCAATAGGGGATCATGGGGCCCCTGTGTCCTTGCCAAAACTTAAAAAAGCCTATGAAAAAAGTACCAGGGGCATCTCATGGGGCCCCCTACTGACCCTGGGCCCTCGGGCAGTGCCTGAGTTTCCAAATGGTCAGTCCGCCCCTGCACATGACTGCAGATCACTGAGTTCTCACAGCTGCTCTGAGCAGAGAGCGGTGACTGTCAGTCACCGCTCTCTGCTCTGCCCCCTCCAGCACTCACTGAAGCGCTGGGCTGTGGTGGGGGAGGGAGCAGCTGGCTCAGGCTCTCAGCGACTCGCTGAGAGAGTGAGCCAGGTGCCGCTCCAGACTCTGGGGACTCTGAAGCTGACATCTTTCCCCAGCCTGGACCAGCTGAGTGACGTCAGCCGATCCACAGGGGAAGTACAGCCAAAAGAGCTTTGGCTGTACTTCTCCTTTAAGCTTTGGCAATAAAACCTGGAAGCTGATTGGTTTCTAATCAGAGCTGCACCAATTTTAGTAAATGACCCCAATATTTGCTACAAAATGACAGGTACACTTTAAAGGGAATTTAATTTGAAGCAAAACTCCTGTGTGAGAATGATCAGATGGAAGCAAACTCACAAGCCTCATACAGAGTCACTGCTGCTAGAATTAGTATTCCTAGTTGCTCCATTAGAATGGAATAAAAATCAGGTTGAGGATCCTTACCTATTGTTAGAAATGTGAGTGCTACTTTCCAGAAGGCTCTCTTCTGGCTGCCAACGCATTGCGGTCCATTGTTATCCAAATGGGTCACCTGATAGTCTGCAGATTCATCCACAAAGTATTCAACCTGTGGACAGAAATAAAGTTGATTTGTAATCTGGACTTGCTTTCTGTTTTGGATAAGAAAGATTTGATAGGAGTTCCTCTACCTCCCTGGGGCCCAACCCATGGCCCTTTGGCACTCAGTGTGTGGTCCTTTGCTATTCAATGCGTGACCCTTGGGTGTTGTCCATTTACTTTTTTTCTATTGATGCATTTGTTTTTCAGAAGAAAATCAAATGTGGTGCCAATTATTTTTAACTGGACTGTAGGGAGCACTAAGGTGGAAAAATTGCTTTACAAACGGGTTGTAATAACAGTGATCTTTAGCCGTCACCTGCCACGTGTGCCCATTCTCTGACATTTTCTGTGAACTTTTCAATTTGTGACTATCTCAGCACAGTGGCTAAATGGTTAGCACTTCTGCCTGGCAGTACTAGGCTCATTGGTTCATAATCCCAGCCACGGCACCACTTCCTGGAGTTTGCATATTCTCCCTGTGCCTGTGTGGGTTTCCTCCGGGTACTCCGGTTTCCTCCCACACTCCAAAGACATGCTGGTAGGTTAATTGGATCCTGTCTAAACTGGCCCTAATATGTGTATGTATGAATGTGAGTTAGGGACCTTAGATTGTACACCCCTTGAGGATTAGGGACTGATGTGAATGTACAATATATATGTAAAGTGCTGCGTAAATTGATGGCGCTATATAAGTACCTGAAATAAATAATAATCTCCTGTAACTTGTCCCCAGTCTCCAACCATTCCTGTAACATCCTCAGTCTCGAACTGTCTCTTATAACTTGTCATGAGTCTCCTTTCTTAAAAGGCCCCAAATCTTGGACTGTGTTCTGTAACTTGTCCCCAGTCTGAGTGTCTCCTGTAACTTGTCCTTAGTCTCCCACCATTCTTGTAATGTCCCAGGTCTTGGACTGCCTCCTATAACTTGTCCCCAGTCTCAAACTATTCCTGTAACATCTTGCGTCTTGGACTGTCTTCTTTAACTTGTCCTAAGTCTCCAACCACTCTTGTAAGGTCTCCAGTCTCTGACTGTCTTCTTTAACTTGTCCCCAGTCTCCAACTGTTCTTGTAAGGTCTCCAGTCTCTGACTGTCTTCTGTAACTTGCCCTGAGTCTCCAATCATTCTTGTAAGGTCTCAAGTCTTAGACTGTCTTCTGTAACTTGTCCCCAGTCTAACTGTCTTCTGTAAAATGTTCTCAGGCTCCAACCGTTCTTGTAACGTCCCGAGTCCTGGACTATCTCCTATAACGTGTCCTCAGTCTCCGACCATTCTTCTAAGGTCCCAAGTCCTGGACTGTCTCCTGTAACTTGTCCTCAGTCTCCAACTATTCTTGTAACGTCCTCATTTTCTGACTGTCTCCTATAACTTGTCTTCAGTCTCCTACCATCCCTGTAACATCCCCAGACTAAGACTGTCTCTTGTAATGTCTCCAGTCTCTGACTGTCTCCTGTAACTTGCCCCAAGTCTGACTGTCTTCTGTAACTTGTCCCCAGTCTCCAACTGTTCTTGTAACGTCTCCAGTCTCTGACTGTCTACTGTAACTTCCCCTGAGTCTCCAATCATTCTTGTAAGGTCCCAAGTCTTGGACTGTCTTCTGTAACTTATCCCCAGTCTGACTGCCTCCTGTAACTTGTCCTGAATCTCCAACCATTCTTGTAAGGTCACAAGTCTTGGACTGTCTTCTGTAACTTGTCCCCAGTCTGACTGCCTCCTGTAACTTGTCCTCAGTCTCCAACCGTTCTTGTAAGGTCCCAAGTCCTGGACTGTCTCCTATAAATTGTCCTCAGTCTCCAACCATTTCTGTAACATCCCACGTCTTGGATTGTCTTTTGGAGCTTGTCCTGAATCTCCAACCATTCTTGTAAGGTCACAAGTCTTGGACTGTCTTCTGTAACTTGTCCCCAGTCTGACTGCCTCCTGTAACTTGTCCTCAGTCTCCAACCGTTCTTGTAAGGTCCCAAGTCCTGGACTGTCTCCTATAAATTGTCCTCAGTCTCCAACCATTTCTGTAACATCCCACGTCTTGGATTGTCTTTTGGAGCTTGTCCTGAATCTCCAACCATTCTTGTAAGGTCCCAAGTCTTGAACTGTCTTCTGTAACTTGTCCCCAGTCTGACTGTCTTCTGTAAAATGTTCTCAGTCTCCAACCATTCTTGTAAGGTCCCGAGTCCTGGACTGTCTCCTATAACTTGTCCTCAGTTTCCAACTATTCTTGTAACGTCCCCATTTTCTGACTGTCTCCTATTACTTGTCTTCAGTCTCCTACCATCCTGTAACATCCCCAGACTCCAACTGTTCTTGTAATGTCTTTAGTCTCTGACTGTCTCCTGTAACTTGCCCTGAGTCTCCAATCATTCTGGTAAGGTTCCAAGTCTTGAACTGTCTTCTGTAACTTGTCCCCAGTCTGATTGCCTCCTGTAATTTGTCCTGAATCTCCAACCATTTTTTCAAGGTCCCGAGTCCTGGACTGTCTCCTATAACTTGTCCTCAGTCTCTGACCATTCTTCTAAGGTCCCAAGTCCTGGACTGTCTCCTATAACTTGCCCTGAGTCTCCAATCATTCTTGTAAGGTCCCAAGTCTTGGACTATCTTCTGTAACTTGTCCCCAGTCTGACTGCCTTCTGTAACTTGTCCTCAGTCTCCAACCGTTCTTGTAAGGTCCCAAGTCTTGGACTGTCTCCTGTAACTTGTCCTCAGTCTCCAACCATTCCTGTAACATCCCACATCTTGGACTGTCTTTTGGAGCTTGTCCTGAATCTCCAACTATTCTTGTAAGGTCCCAAGTATTGGACTGTCTTCTGTAATTTGTCCCCAGTCTGACTGTCTTCTGTAAAATGTTCTCAGTCTCCAACCGTTCTTGTAAGGTCTCAAGTTCTGAACTGTCTCCTATAACTTATCCTCAGTCTCTGACCGTTCTTCTAAGGTCCTGAGTCCTGGACTGTCTCCTATAACTTGTCCTCAGTCTCTGACCGTTTTTCTAGGATCCCGAGTCCTGTACCATCTCCTGTAACTTGTCCTCAGTTTCCAACTATTCTTGCAACGTCCCCATTTTCTGACTGTCTCCTATAACTTGTCTTCAGCCTCCTATCATCCCTGTAACATCCCCAGACTAAGACTGTCTCTTATAACTTGTCCTTAGTCTCCAAGCATTCCTCGAACATCCCCAGTCTCAGACTGCACCATTTACTCAGTCTATACCCAGGGCCGGGTGCTAGGCTATTTTGCAGCCTAGGCAAGATCAGCTACTTGTACCCCCCCTTCCCCTTTCAAAAAAATAAAACTGCAAATAAAACTTAAAACACAGAACTAATCTTTGCCTAGGTTAGCTTCATGTGGAGAGCTGACTGGGGAGCTGGGAGGAAGCAATATTGCTCGCAGCACGCCTTGCGCGGCACCTCATTGGCTGGCTACCTCTTCTTCACAGATTGGCAGAAGTTTGCAGGAGATGGCTTCATCTCCAGCTAACATCATCCAATCTGGGGACAGTGACACCAAGACCGAAAAGTGGCGTATTAGACATTGCTACCAGATCATTAACAAGAAGGGGAGACCAATGAACGGGTGTATGGCAGCAGAGGGTTTTACACAACACCCCACCGCTATTGCCATACTACGGTGACAGTGCCTTTGCAGCATACTGGGGATTGGTCGGGGGACAGTAAAAGTGTGGCTCAGCCAGGGGCGGACTGACAACTCATGGGGATCCTGGGCAAAAGGGGATCATGGGGCCCCTGTGTCCTTGCCCAAACTCAAAAAAGCCTATGAAAAAGGTACCAGGGGCATCTCATGGGGCCCCCTACTGACCCTGGGCCCTCGGGCAGTGCCCTAGTTTCCAAATGGTCAGTCCGCCCCTGGGCTCAGCCACATATTTTTAATGTCCCTCAAATACAAGTGTAAATAAAAACTAACAGAGGTCACATGGTACAAGGCTACCCACAACAGCCTTGTACCATGTGACAAGCTGTGACCAATCACAGCTCACACAGTAGTTCTCAATGGCTGCAAGAATGCAGCCAGAGAGAAGGAGAAATGATTGTACAGCCTTTATGGGTGTAAAAGCAATCAGTGTAAAAAAAAAAAAAAAATTCTTCATCACCCGCCACAAGTAGTACAGTGTCACCATGGTGACAGTATGTAAAAAACAAAACAAAAAAAAAATATATAAAAGTTTCCAAATGGTCAGTCCGCCCCTGTATGTGGGAGAGCCAGGATGACTAAATATGAGGTGGTTGTACATCAAAATTGCCCCCCTATGGTCCACAATACTCACCTGTGCGCTTTTATCCATGTAGTTGGAGATCACGATATTGGTGATCACCTGTTCTCCTCTAATGACCTCTGATGGGATAGAAATCTCCACAAAGAATTCCTGAAAGGTGGTGGTCATCGCCGGCTCATTGGTCAAGCCTAGACCTTTTTCAGATGAAATGCAGAAGGCATCACTGTACCAGCTGGTGATTTTCTGTGGGATTGTCGTAGTGACTATTGCTACTCCATCTGGACTGTGAAAGGAATAAAATTGGACCAGTTATTAAACAAAAACATTTTTTCGTGGCTTTAAAGTGAATCAATTACTTTAAGGAGCTTTTCTATAAATCCCATCAATTAATGAATTTGTAATCTGACCGTCCTGCTCTCTGATATGCATGCTGAAAAAATCAGCTTTTATGCGGAAAACAGTGCTCTGGGGAGCTCTTTAATTCAGGTAACTGAAGGCAAAACTTTTTTCTTTAGGTTTGGATGGAGTGGAGAGGGATTTAACCCCCTGTCAGGTTTTTACTGTGGATTATGTCCTCATTAGGGAGAGTCACCCTCTCTGTTTGTCTTGTTCAGTTATCACCGAGAGTGAACAGTAATAGAGGGGACATCTTCCAATGGGGATAATGGTTCTAGTGACAACCAGGGATCCCCTCACTTTAGATTTCCTCTCACTTCCTTTTTTTGGCTATGGGACAGGAAGGAAATTCCCCCTATGGGACACAGAGGGCAAAAAAAATGGCGGGTGTAGTGCTCACCCACTAAAGCACCCCCTGATTTGGTCCCAAGCTTCTTTCCCCAGGAGGTGCATTAGCAGCCAGGCATACAGTCACTGGGATCTCACACACTGGTCAGTACTCATTAATGACCTTGGATGCCTCCTTCCAATATCTGTCAGACATATCTCCTGTGACCAGTGGTGCATTTAGGTTTTGTGCTGCCCTAGGCAACACAAAAATTGGACGCCCCCCCGGCGGAGAGAGCCTGCCACCAACCAACACCAAACACCCCCCCCCCCCCATGGAGAGAGCCTGACAGTGACCTACAACACCCCTGCCACATCCCCTCCTGCCAGAGAAAGCCTTCCACTAACATCCACCTTGGCAACAGAAAGAAATACACTCACCTTCACAGCTCTGGCCATCCCCAGGAGCGACAGTTGGGCTTTGTATACACCATCAAGCAGCCCACAGCCTCTCTCGGATCCCACCTGGTCCCCATGTCCCTCCTTACGTGGGGCAGTGCTGCCCCCCCTAAAAAATGCCGCCCTAGGCAAATGCCTTGTTTGCCTTGTGGTAAGTACGCCCCTGGCTGTGACGTCTTCAGACCAGATCCCCAAGCAGAAATCCCTCAGTCAGCTCCAGCAGAGTTCAGCAAATAGGCCCCCAGCTAGCGCCACTGGGACCTCGATGAGCAGAAGAAGAAGCACAGCTGGACTGCCCAGAAGGCTGGGATCTCCTCCTCCTGGACAAGAGCCCTCTGTTCCAGGCCCCATTCTATTTATGCTCCCTTCTAGCCACCATCTGGGTACCCTTCTCCAGGGATTGGCTGGGACCAGGGGCAGACTGACAACTCATGGGGCCCCCAGGCTCAAAAAAGCCTATGAAAAAGGTACCAGGGGCATCTCATGGGGTCCCCCTACTGACCCCGGGCCCTCGGGCAGTGCCCGAGTTTCCAAATGGTCAGTCTGCCCCCGGCTGGGACCACATAAACATTCATAATGTAGATTTGACTCTCCAAGCACTACTTTCCAAAAATCTCCAGAAAACAAGGGGAAGCAGTCAAGCCTGCAACCAATAAGACACAGAACAGCCCACAAGTTGCTCAACTGATGACAGTAGAGCTAAAGAACGATATTTGGCAAGTCTAACTAGCAGCCTAACTAGGAGGGTGCTAAAGGGGCAATAGTCCTCCCTTACTCTATCCAAAAAAAAGTCTGCCTTTAGTTCTACTTAATCAAGTGACTGGCTTCAGAGGCTGCCTGCAGCATTAGTCTCAGATTGGGACTGACTTATGTCCCCATCGATGCTCCAGCATTTGGTCAGATGACTGCCATCAGAGGGGTCCAAAGCACTGGTCAGTGCAAAAACAGTCATTTGGATCATTGTACATTTTAAGTATTTAAAACGGAAAACACAATTCTCTCAAATAACATGAACTATTTTTAATCCTTATGCTAATAGCATTAGTACATAGGCAGGAGGTAGATTATATTTACTTACAGTTGCAAAAAAATGTGTATGTGAACCCCTTGGAATTACGTGGAGTTTTGCATGAATTGGGCATAAAATGTGCTCTGAACGTCATCTAAGTCACGGTGGAACACCGATCGTCGGACGGGACCTCTGTGTGAGGTCCCGATCATGTGATCACTCGTTAGCCAATCAGTGATCACATGCAGAGTAGTAAGCAAGATGTCACTTGTGACATCATTGCTTACTACGTGTGAAATCTGTGAATGATCACAGAGGTCACATGGAACAGGGCTATTCACAACAGCCTTGTACCATGTGACAAGCTGTGACCAATCACAGTTCACACAGTAGTTCTCAATGGCTGCAAGAATGCAGCTACAGAGAAGGAGAAATGATTGTTTTTACAGCCTTTATGGGTGTAAAAGCAATCAGTGTAAAAAAAAAAATCTTCATCACCCCCCACAAGTAGTATGTCACCATGGTGACACTGTACTGTACTGCTAGGGTGACAGTATGTAAAAAAAAACAAAAAAATAATAATATAAAAAAAAAAATGCTTTTGCATGGTGACACTGTACTGCTAAGGTGACAGTATGTAAAAAAAAAAAAAAATTTTAAATTATAATTTTTGGTTATAAACTAATTTGTTTTTGTTTTTTTTTTTTACTAAAAAGATAACGGATAAAATGAGGACACAGCGGCACCAGATCGCGGTGCTGCGCGCTCCCAGGGAGCGTGCACAGCTAGAAATGGCGGGTGCGGTTTATGAATGGCAACCCGCCCCTGGAGTGCCACCATTGTGCCGTTTATAAACAGCAGGCGGACGGCAAGTGGTTAATATTCATAAGCAAGGATCCCAGGTCCGGACACCAATCTCCCATGCAGCTCTCCCTCCTCTGGAAGTAGAACTGTTCTACTTCCACAGAGTGGCAAGGAAGCTCAGGGAAGGTGAATGTAGATGGGTCAAGAGAAATTTCAAAATTTATATATGGCTTGACTTTCAGCCAATGACTCTTGGAGACCCCTAGAGGAGGGAGAGCTGCATGGGAGATTGGTGTCCGGACCTGGGATTGTTGCTCCTGGTTAGCTGTCTGAATCCGCTTAAAGGGGACCTGGCGGAGGTCTGATGGTGTAATGCACATATTTTATGTGCTTCTGGTGAGTGCGTATTTCATAACTAGATGTCACGTCACAAGGATCATATAATATCTATGAAATTGAAAGTCACCTCTTGAGATCGCTGACCTTCCTGAGTCAAGCCTGCACGTTTTCTCATATTAAGACTGTTCAATTTGGTGCAATACATGAGCACCGTGTACACTCATTGGTTCATTATTTCATTTATTTATTTGCGTCATTTTTTAGCGCTGCACTTTTTATATTTATATTATATTTACTTGTTTTAAACTTTTTTTTACCCAATTTTTCAGTTGCTTCCTGGTTTCTGGCTTAGGCCAAAATAATGGTATACATCCCAGGAGTCTCCATGAAAGAAGGGGCTTTCTCAGCTAAGCACGCCCTCCTGCCTGCATGCCTGAGCTCAGGGCAGATAGATTCCAGGAAGTAAATGTTACATGAATCATCCGCCCTTACTCAAGATGGCCTCGGCTGGAAATACTAGGGGGGCGTTTATCAAAGTGATTTCTTAACAAGATAAAACATGGAGACATGGATGGATGGGGAGCTTGCTTTGAATTGAAAAAGATAATTTCAAAGCGTTTTTAAAGGAATTTTTACAAGCAATTACTGCTGAGGTATATGAAGAAGCGGATGCCACTCAAAACAGATCCCTGGAGTTAAAGTGGAGTTCCACCAGAAAAAAAAAAAGTTAGCAGCTACAAAAACTTTAGCTGCTAACTTTTAAAATACAGCCACTTACCTGTCCCTCGGTCCAGTGGTGTCCTCACCATGGCTGGTTTCACCAGCTGTCTTCTCTCCCTGATGCCGGCATCTTCAGTGTGGGCACCCGGCTGTGACAGCTTGCGGCTTCACAGCCGGGTGCCCACTGCACATGCGTGAGAAGCTCTGCGCTTTGTAAATGGCCCCGTAGTCTTCTGGGACCTGTCACGTGTCCCAGAAGACTACGGGGAGGGAGGGAGGACAACTTCCGCTTCCGATTGCCTAGGCAATCGCAGTAGAAGTAGGAGTGGGTACCCGCTCCCCACAGGTGCCAATCCTTAATGGGGAGCGGGGGACAAGGGCTTAAAGCGGAAATTCCCCTTTTGGGTGGAGCTCTGCTTTAACCAATGATGGCATGTTGTAGATGGCCTCAGCCGCCACTCCAGCCACCGTCACTGACTCATTTCACCCCACCTATCGGGGCTTGGTCGCAGAGTCATCTGCGACCAAGCCCGATGGACGAGACAAAACGCGTCAAAGGGCGTGGATGGAGCGGCTGATGCCTTCTACAACATGCCATCATTGTTTGACTCCGGGGATCGGGTTTGAGCAGCATCCGCTCCTTCATATACCATATCAGTTTCTGGAATAACCTGGGATGCTGCTCCCCTCTTCTTTCTCTGCTAGCAGGGTGACTTTTGTCTGTACTGAGCCTTGAGTGGCACCACAAGTCTCCCACATAATTACTACTGGAGGCTATAACCACTAGCAGTGATCATTGTGTTCTGCCGGCCGAGAAGGCTTCCTATAACACTGCGGGAGGGTCCCCCCCCCCATCAACTCAGTGGTGGAAGGAAAGAAAATCACATGATCTATGGCTTGCTTTACGTTCCTTCCTCCCCTACCTTGGCGGGTTTTCTCTTCAGGAGAGCTCCTTACCTAGTACTTGTTGGTTGTTTTTGGATGGTCATGAGGAGTGGGGTCTACAGGGCCAAACTCAAAAAAGCCTATGAAAAAGGTACCAGGGGCAACTCATGGGGTCCCCTACTGATCCCGGGCCCTTGTGCAGTGCCAGAGTTTCCAAATGGTCAGTCCGCCCCTGTTCTGTCATGAACACTGAATGTGTTGATTGAGGAAGAAACAATTCTCTTTCCTGAAACCCATGGTTGCCTGCTTATGAAATCTGACAGTCCTGGAAGTGTCAGTTTTAGTTGCGCTGATCCAGGGTCTGTAAACAGAGCAGGATGAGTACAATTTTTTTTTCTTTTCCCACTGCTGCATGAGGAGGTGACAGGGTCTCTTTAATGAGCCACTACCAACCTGAAAAGCTACACTTTGATGTAAAGTCTTAAAGTAAACAAAAAAAAGTGTTTTTAAAGTCAAAGTCCCCGAAACAAAAACGTAATACATTGCAGCTTACCAGTTCTTTGGTGTGGTGGCAGCATTCATTTTTTTTTTAAGTGTTACTAAACCTAGGACCCTGCATTCACTATATCCGCTCTCCCCAGACCCTGCATTCACTATATCCGCTCTCCCCGGACCCTGCATTCACTATATCCGCTCTCCCCGGACCCTGCATTCACTATATCCGCTCTCCCCGGACCCTGCATTCACTATATCCGCTCTCCCCGGACCCTGCATTCACTATATCCGCTCTCCCCGGACCCTGCATTCACTATATCCGCTCTCCCCGGACCCTGCATTCACTATATCCGCTCTCCCCGGACCCTGCATTCACTATATCCGCTCTCCCCGGACCCTGCATTCACTATATCCGGTCTCCCCGGACCCTGCATTCACTATATCCGGTCTCCCCGGACCCTGGATTCACTATATCTGGTCTCCCCGGACCCTGCATTCACTATATCCGCTCTCCCCGGACCCTGCATTCTCTATATCTGGTCTCCCCAGACCCTGCATTCTCTATATCTGGTCTCCCCAGCCCCTGCATTCTCTATATCTGGTCTCCCCCACCCCCGCATTCTCTATATCTGGTCTCCCTAGACCCTGCATTCACTATATCCGCTCTCCACAGACTCTGCATTCACTATATTCACTCTCCCCGGACCCTACATTCACTATATCCGGTCTCCCTGGACCCTGCATTCACTATATCCGCTCTCCCTGGACCCTGCATTCACTATATCCGCTCTCCCCGGACCCTGCATTCACTATATCCGCTCTCCCCGGACCCTGCGTTCACTATATCTGGTCTCCCCGGACCCTGCATTCACTATATCCGCTCTCCCTGGACCCTGCATTCACTATATCCGCTCTCCCCGGACCCCGCATTCACTATATCCGCTCTCCCCGGACCCTGCATTCACTATATCCTTGAAAGTGCAAATAACATGAACTTTTTCAACAATCCATACAAAACCCTCTCCCACAATCCCCCACCACTCTCAAAAAATTCTCAAAAAAAATTGTCCACACCTCAGTCCACAGTCCAAAGTCAAAGACCAAAACAAAAATAAAATGAAGCAATTTTCCAAAAAGTGTCCAAAATCTTCCCGCTCAATCCATAACACCTCAAAAAAAACAAAATACAATATAGTGCATTATCCTTAATACAGAATAATATAAGTGATGTCATGCAATCACACTAGTGATACTCATAATCAAAAATTAAATTAAATATAATCAAAAGTGAAACCGCCAAATCAATAGTGGTCTAGTGAAACACCACTGCAATCGTGAAAAAATAAACCACACAGTGTGATCCGTGCCACAGTATTCGTGACAATAGTGCCAAAATAGTGCCACACTCTGTTTAGGGGATACAATTGCAATTACCCTCTTGCTGTAGATCAGAAGACATTTGGGATTCCTTTATGCCACAAAGTAAACTTCCTAGGAGGTGCATCTTCCTCTCAGGAGTAAGCAATGGGATTCCTTTTCCCTCATACAGCCATAGGTCATAGAAACCCCGGTCCCCGTTCCTCGCGGGGAGATAGGAGCAGACTCAGTGGAGTAAAGGTAATAACACTTTTATTTAGTACACTTACATCTCAAAATATACCGTCCATCCTCGCTCATGTCCGTTCACTGTTGTGAGTAATACAAAAATGGCCGCGCTGCTCCTTCCGGCTACAGCGTCTGACGTCACGACCCAATAGGGTCGTTGCTTTGTTATGCACTCAGGGCCTGGTGCAAGGATTCTTTGTCTACACAGACGAAGGGGCTTTGAGTTGAGTTCTTTTTTAAGGTGTTAGGAAAGCCCTGAATTACATAGACTAGATTTGTTTTCTGCACGGGGTGAAGACTTACCCAACAATGGCTGTGCCAGCTCCAAAGGCGTCCCTAAAGTCACTACGAAGGGTGTTAAAGCTTTTTGCCACAGCCCCTGTAATAGATAAAAAGGCACACTAGCATTTACTGAACATTTATTAATGTCTGAGGTTAAACCTGCTTTAACCTCCCTAGCGGTCAGATTATGTCCATATTTCTGTGCTCAAAGCGGTACTTTTTTTGCATGGTGCTTGGGGGGGGGGGGGTTCTTTGGGATTCTGTGGCTCACTTATGTGGGTCACTTATCCTGTGTCAGGATAAGTGACCCATTCAGATGGCGGATGAAGAAGAGAGCAGACAGAAATTACACTAGGTTGTTTGGATTGAGGCAACTACACACTATAGAAGGATCTGCTGTGTTCATTTTGCATTCCAGAGCTTAACAACCAATTGAAGGGCTCACATTAGAAGACAAAGTACAACCACCTACACACTGTGCACTGCAAAGCAAGGCAGTGCATTACCGTGTTGTGGTGTGCTGCAAAGCGCATCTGTTTTCAGGGTGCGTTGGGGTGCCATCAATAAAAATGGCAATACATAGCACCAATGCAGGTAGTGGGTGGGTGTTTCCTGCTTGGAGCCCAGGCTGAAAATGTCATACATCTTCTTATGGGGTTTTGTAGAGATGTGTGACTTCCAGGACTTTTCCCTTTTTTCATTAGAGATCTAGAGCTGGGATGAGCTCTGTCCATGTCTGCACCCCAAGCGGTTGCTACATAAGAGGACCCAGTGGGACCTTGAGCAGTATTTGTCAATTTAGTTTGGGTCACACGTAATGCGTGTTACAGCAGAGCGATAGCATAATGTAACATGGCGCTAGAATTGGGGTTTACATGCTAAAACAGAACTCCATCCAAAGTAGTTTTTCCATAGAGTGAAGAAGTGTTAGGACCTCTGTCAACTTTGAACTTTTACATGTTAAAGCACAACTCCATCCAAAATAGTTTTTCTGTAGAGTGAAGAAGTGTTAGGACTTCTGTCAACTGCCAATTGCTATCTTTGTCTTTGAAAGATTTCTCCCCACTTCTGTGTCAATGGTGGGAAACCCAACAAACCATGAAGTAGTTGGAAATATGAACACATCTTGTTGTAGAGTTAGGTATAACTTCTGCATGTTATTGTCGTCTGTGTCCTCAGCAAGGAGACTCACCCTTACTTCTAGTCCAGGCAGAAGAAGAATGCCCTCAACCAGAACACAGACATTTCAGTCCTGACAGAAGAGCTAATCTTCCTAATCCCCCCTCATTCTACCATTAATCTGCAACACCCGAGCAAAGCGATTTTTCTTTGGGGGTATTTTCAGGCATATTTTTGATTTAGCCAATGGAAAGCACTAGGAAAAGAAGTTCAGTTCTTACAGGCCAAAAAAATACTCCTAAAAAACACCTCAAAAGATGCATGAAAATTCTTGATTCTTGCATTTTCAGGCATTCCTATTGAAATCCATAGGGCTAAAAACGCCCAAATCTGCCTCAATAGTAACTCATGTAGTGTTTGGTGTCAAGCCACAGATGCCTGAGTGCTAGTAACATTGACATACATGAGATTTTGGATGTTGGAGCTTCAAGCTGCAAAATGCATGAGTGTGAATGAGACCTAAAACTCAAAAACAAATAAATAATATTTTGGCTGTAGCTAACATGTTGGGGGGGTGGGGTGGCTTAAATGTCAATGACTCATTTTAGATAGAATATCCTTGATGAATTCCAGGTATAGATATTTTTCCATAGTTACGTTGCTCCAGCTTGGACCAACGTAACTATGTATATACCATACCTGTGGGATCCCTCTAAAAGCTGGAAATCACTGTTACAGACACAGATACTCCAGTGATTTCTGCTAGCTTCCAGTGGCTGGTGGTCACTGCCAATGCCAGGTAGCTGGGCCAACTACTGAGCAGAGGTGCCATTCAGAGGATGTATGCATTTCTCAATTAATGTAAAGTGTTCTCTGATTGGCTGAGATGGAGAGGTGGGGCTGTCACACTCTACATCTTGTCCATACAGAATGCTTTGCGTACATTGAGAAAATGCAAAGTGTTCCCTGAATGACACCCATGCCGACCTCATGTGTTCAGTAGGGCACTGGAAGCTACTGGAGTTCAATGGAGTAGCAATGTCTACGTCAAAGATTTCCAACTCCTTGAAGGATCCCATGGGTACAGTGTATCCATAGCTACATTGGTCCAATGTGGACCAATTTAACTATGTAAAAACATTCACACCTGGAAATTATTCTTTTATTATCTATTTAAATATTGATTTCAATGTGCAATACACTGTACTTACCTCCGCCCAAACGAAAATTAGGTCCTGAGGAAAGAAGTAAAAATGTTAGAATTCGCAATAGGTGAAGGTTGGTGGCATGATGAACACAATAGGATTGAGTTATTAGTCAAATGGGCTTCTCACTTTTTACCCAGAGCTTAGTGAATGTGGAGGCAAGGAAAAAAAATAACAGCATTTTTACTTGCACATGAATGGATGATGGAGGTCAGCAGAGCTTAACCTCATTCACCAAGCTCTGGGACAACTTCCCTTGCAATCTGAACAGTCTATCAACCCCATTGACTTCTACCTTGGAGAGTCTCCAGGAGATAAATCACTTCATCCATACAGTGTCACTCTTACTGTTTTATTCTCTCTGTATTAGTCATGTACCCGCTGGAATTGTTTGTTTGTTTCGGGTGCATTCATTCATTAAAGAATTGTATTTTGTCATATTTGTTACATTGAACAGATTCGTTTTCGGAATTCATTTTGAATCTTTGGCATTCATTTCGTATATTTTGTGTGGGTGAATTCGAAAAAATTGTGCAGTTTTTCCAGAAGATTGCTTTATATTCATTATAATATCAAATCAGATGGATTCAAATCGTAAATATTTTATATTTTTTGAACACTAGTCCAACCCACTAAGAGAAATGGCATGAGCTGATTGGGCAATATCGACTGGCGTCATGTGCATCCGAATTAACGAATGAAACAAAATTTGGATCCATTAGTTATCCAAATTATTGAACGTTTTTGACAATTGAATTAATTTCCCCATGGGCCTGAACTACTATTGCATCATGTGATGTCATCCGAATGAAATGCATTTGTTAACCCCTTCACGCTGGCACCTCCTGGCCCTTTAAGAGTTCCAGAAGCCGGGAGGCGGGGTGGGGTTTAGGGTCATGTGACCGCCGTGACGTGCCGTCATTACGGTCACATGCAGGGGTGGACTGACAACTCATGTGGCCCCCGGGCAATAGGGGATCATGGGGCCCCTGTGTCCTTGCCCAAACTCAAAAAAGCCTATGAAAAAGGTACCAGGGGCATCTCATGGGGCCCCCTACTGACCCGGGCCCTCGGGCAGTGACCGAGTTTCCAAATGGTCAGTCTGCCCCTGGTCACATGATCGGGAAAGGTCCCGATCGAAAGAGGAGATCTGGACCTTTCTGTGAGTACCGGACATGTGTGCTGGGATCGCGTAGCGTTCAGGGGCAGACGCACTGCCCGAGGGCCCGGGGTCAGTAGGGGGCCCCATGAGATGCCTCTGGTACCTTTTTCATAGGCTTTTCTGAGTTTGGGCAAGGACACAGGGGCCCCATGATCCCCTATTGCCTGGGGGCCCCATGAGTTGTCAGTCCGCCCCTGGTAGGGGGCCCCATGAAATGCCCCTGGTACCTTTTTTATGGGCTTTTTTGTGTGGGCAAGGACACAGGGGCCCCATGATCCCCTATTGCCCGGGGGCCCCATGAGTTGTCAGTCCGCCCCTGGTAGAGTGCGCACTCTCAGCACATATGTTTTTGTTAATTGCACGCAAATGTGTGGGCGCTCGGCATCAAGGGCCAGACGCCGGGATGCCGCACATTTGCGTACGGCCAGCGTGATGAGGTTAAAAGCAAAAAACAGCGTGGGTTCGCGCTCTCAGCAAATATGTCCTTTTTTATTAGAACGCAAATGTGCGGCCACTCGGCATCTAGGCCCACACGCCGGGAGGCCGCACATTTGCATTCGGCCAGCGTGAATAGATTAATTTTGTTACAGATTTTTTTTGTTTTTTTTAGATTCCTTGCCATTCATTATTATGTCCATTCGGAGAGTCATATGCGTCCAAATATGCCATTTTTGTCTGAAAAACAAACCGTAACAAAGCGCAAACGTCTGTTCTGTATTGAGAACGGTCAATCCAAAAGAATGGATGGAGTTAGAGACTCTATGGTCGAGATCTCATTACTGAAGATCCAATGGGTTTTTCAGCTGGTTAACATTTACTCTAAAGCCAGTTTTGATTGGCCATCCTGCCACTGCAGTCTTCTGGAGCCAGAGAGGACTCTACTGCTGGACAACCAATGGGGAGTGCCAAAGTCATCCAATCAGTAGCAACCAGAGGAACAGCAGAAGAAGAAGAATCCTCTCCTTCTGCAGTGAAGAATACAGAAGACTGAGGACCCAGTGACTGCAGACTTAGTCAAACAACAGGGGCTTTTTTATTTATTTATTTTTTAACCCAGGTATTAGTTAGCATGGGGGGGGGTAAAAAGTGTGTTGTGGGGGGGTTAGCAGGGGGAAGGGGGGGTTGAATAAGGGCATTCATTTCATACCAGAACAGGATTCAAATGTATTTACCGTCAGCAAGGGCCAATGATTCCAACCGTTGAGGAAATGATGACATTTCAAATTCAAATTCATTCTCCAAACCACAGATTCTGGGTCTTCTCGAATCAAGATTTGTAAACAACTGAATACTGACTTCCTGGAGAGACAACATCAGTTTAAATTTTGTTTCAGTTATAAACTGCAGGGCAAACTACAATCACATTTTGTTGGCGTTTGGGAATGGTATAAATCGTTCACTGCCAGTTTTGCATTTTTTTCCACATGTTGAAATGCATGCACATTTTAGGCCTGAAGTTTAGATAAAACCTGCAAACATATATAATTCCTGAATGTAGAGACCCTGGGGAATACATTGAGGGTAGTTTCATTTTTTTATGTCACGCGATATTCGCTCAATTGTTTATCAAGCGCATATTTTCAGTAAAAAATAAAGCACATTTTAGAGCACACAAATACATTCTATTCAGGGGCGGACTGACCATTTGGGAACTCGGGTACTGCCCGAGGGCCCTGGGTCAGTAGGGGGCCCCATGAGATGCCCCTGGTACCTTTCATAGGCTTTTTTGGGTGTGGTTTGAGTGTGGGCGAGGACACAGGGGCCCCATGATCTCCTATTGCCCAGGGGCCCCATGAGTTGTCAGTCCACCCCTGATTCTATTATCTAAGTTTTGGCATATTATAAAAGATGAGTTTGTACCAAGTACATAGATACCCAACATGTCCTGCCCTAAAATTGTATGTGCCTGTGAAGCCTTTAACCATTTGCCGCCCGGCTTATAGCCGTTTGGCTGCCGCAAAAGTGCTGTAGATTTCCGGGGTATATGCCATTTGGCGTGCTCCCGCACATGCGCAGATTGCGCTTCTGCAGAGCCGTGCAGCAGTGCGATCTGTCACCGGCCGTGTATCTCGGACACGGCCGATGACAGATCTGAGTACCGGCCCCCGTTGCCGGTACCATGTGACCTGCTGTGACCAATCACAGCAGGTCACATGACAGTTGTATACAATGGATGGCTTCATTCATGCCATCCATTGTATACTAGTGCCTAGCTGTGAATGGTCACAGCAGGTCACATGCACATGTCATGTGATTAGCTGTGGCCAAATCACAGCTAAGCACAAAAAAAAAAAAAAAAACCTGAATGAATCGATGTCATTAAGTCAGGTAAATGCTTGCTTATAGCAAAGTAATTCTTTGCTATAAGCAAATTGTGTAGAAAAAAAAATACTGATCACTTCCCCAAGGTAGTACAATGTTACTATGGTCATAGTAAAATATGAAAAAAAATCTTAAAAAAAAAGTAATAAAAAATTAAAAATAATAAAAAAAAAATATAAAAAAATATATATTTTTTTTCATACTGTCACCAGTCAGTGTCCCTGATCACCGCCATGCCAGTTATATGATGACGCTGTACTGCACTGGTGACAGTATGTAAAAATAAAAATAATGAAAATAATTTTTTTAATTTTTTCATTTTACGAAAAATTATGACAAAAAAAATACAACTTCAAAAAACTCGCCATTCCTCTTATGAAGTACGTCGGACTGTCTACTCTGCAAAAAAGGGGTCATTTGGAGGATATCTGTACTGTTCTGACATTTGGGGGGATATCTGTACTGTCCTGACATTTGGGGGATATCTGTACTGTCCTGACATTTGGGGGATATCTGTACTGTTCTGACATTTGGGGGATATCTGTACTGTTCTGACATTTGGGGGATATCTGTACTGTTCTGACATTTGCGGGATATCTGTACCGTTCTGACATTTGGGGGATATCTGTACTGTCCTGACATTTGGGGGGATATCTGTACTGTCCTGACATTTGGGGGGATATCTGTACTGTCCTGACATTTGGGGGATATCTGTACTGTCCTGACATTTGGGGGATATCTGTCCTGTCCTGACATTTGGGGGATATCTGTCCTGTTCTGACATTTGGGGGGTATCTGTACTGTTCTGACATTTGGGGGATATCTGTACTGTCCTAACATTTGGGGGATATCTGTACTTTCCTGACATTTGGGGGATATCTGTACTGTCCTGACATTTGGGGGATATCTGTACTGTTCTGACATTTGGGGGATATCTGTACTTTCCTGACATTTGGGGGATATCTGTACTGCCCTGTCATTTGGGGGATATCTGTACTGTTCTGACATTTGGGGGATATCTGTCCTGACATTTGGGGGATATCTGTACTGTTCTGACATTTGGGGGATATCTGTCCTGTTCTGACATTTGGGGGATATCTGTACTGTTCTGACATTTGGGGGATATCTGTACTGTTCTGACATTTGGGGGGATATCTGTACTGTCCTGACATTTGGGGGATCTCTGTACTGTCCTGACATTTGGGGGATATCTGTACCGTCCTGACATTTGGGGGATATCTGTACTGTTCTGACATTCTTGGACCTCAAGAAATTAGATTGGCTGTCACTACTTCAGGATTGATCAATATTCAGATCTATACCATAGTTTGTGAACTCTATAACTTTCCTACAAACTAAATAATACATCCTAATTTGGGTTATTTTCACCAAAGACATGTAGCAGAATACATCTCGGCCTAAATTTATGAAGAACAATTATTTATTTGTAAACTTTTATAACAGAAACAAAGAAAAAAAGGAAAAAAATTTTTTTTTCAAAAATTCTTGGTCTTTTTTTGTTAATTTAGTAAAAAATAAAAACCCCAGCGATGATTAAATACCACCAAAAGAAAGCTCTAGTTGTGTGAAGAAATTGATAAAAATTTTAGTTTGGGTACAATGTTGTATGACCGCGCAATTGTCATTCAAAGTGTGAGAGCGCTGAAACCTGAAAAATGGCTTGGGCAGGAAGGTGTAAAATTGCCCGGTATTGAAACGGTTAAAGGTCATCAGTTTTTCGAGTTAACTGTGAATAAGGGCTCTAGAATAACTGCTCTCACTACTGTGTAAAATATGTAGTGCAATTGACGTTTTCATACATAGGCGCCCCTGTCATGTGCATGTGTGTGTGTTGTCGTGCAACGTAGTAAAACAAGGAGAAGGACAAAAAAAATTTAGATTTCTTTGAATGACTGGGAGGAGACTATTGCTATGACATATTCTCTTGTGTGTGTAAATTAAAGCTTGAGTTACTGAGCTCTGTGAACAGACTTCATTCAACAGTACTGTGGGTGTTTCTTTGATTCTTATCACATGGTGGGACAGTAGAGTCTGGGGTGGGGTGCCTTTTCAAGGAGGGTTCATGTGAAGTGATCCAGCAAATGTATAGTCACTGGATCACTTCACTCTGAAAGCTGACAGTTGGCTTATGAGGTGTACATACGTATCTGGCTGCTGTAACAACCAAGAGTCTATGTAGAGAGTTAAACTCGCCATACATTATACAATTTTCTTGAGGATTTTGCTTTAGATTTACTAAAAACCATATAATATGAGGTCAAACCTAAACAACACTTTTCAATTATATCCAATTAGGCTCTTGCACTACATAGTTGAAGGTAAATCTAAAGGAAATTAGGCAGAAATTGGACATAAAATTGTATACTGGGTGGCACAGTGGCTCAGTGGTTAGCACGTCTGCCTTGCAGTAAATGGGTTATGGGCAGGGGCGGACTGACAACTCATGGGGCCCCCGGGCAATAGGGGATCATGGGGCCCCTGTGTCCTTGCCCAAACTCAAAAAAGCCTATGAAAAAGGTACCGGGGGCATCTCATGGGGCCCCCTACTGACCCTGGGCCCTCGGGCAGTGCCCGAGTTTCCAAATGGTCAGTCCGCTGCTGGTTATGGGTTCCCGACCATGGCGCCTCCTGCATGGACTTTGCATGTTCTCCCTGTGCTTGCGTGGGTTTCCTCCAGGTGCTCCAGTTTCCTCCCACACTCCAAAGACATGCTGGTATGTTAATTGGATCCTGTCTAAACTGGCCCTAATATGTGTATGTATGAATGTGAGTTAGGGACCTTACATTGTACGCCCCTTGAGGGTTAGGGACTGATGTGAATGTACAATATATATGTAAAATGCTGCGTACATTGACAGCGCTATATAAGTACCTGAAATAAATAAATATAGTGTATGGCCAGCCTCAGAGGGTCAATCCATCCTAAAGTGTTACTGCCGTGATAGCTGGAACATGATGGACCGAGTCAACAGCTGCCTTATAGATGCTTTAATAGTGAGATCTCCGTGCCATAATTTCTCCCTCTGTTCTAGTCCATCTCAGAGTTTTCGGTATTTCCACCTTTGTGTGCTACAGCTCCTTCTGGTACATGCCTCATAACATAAAAGTAAAACAAATATCCAGCAGGGATGGTGCTAATGCTTCATAATGGGCACAGCAAGCGTTCACACTGGGGGTAACCAGTGCACAGATCTCACCAATACATTTTCCATGAGATAGCAGCCAAGTTTAACTATCCTTACCAAACACTGAGTTGTCACTTTTGGGTGGCCTGACCTTTGCCGTACTTTGTGTCTATCTTTGTGGGTAAGCTCCTGCCATAAACTCAAGTGAAATTAAATCAGTAATGGGCTCAGAGGATACCTTTTTAAAAACAGGCACCTTGGGGTATGCCCCTAGGTAGGACATTCACTTTTAGAAGTTTAAAATAAAATGCAGGGCATCTTGCGTTAGGACAGACAGCCCAGTCTTCATATGCTTGGCCAACTTAAAGTAAACCCTAATGGCTCATTCATACAGGTACCATGGGGTTGAGTTGCGTTCATATCGTCCCTTGTTCCCTACTTGAAGCTGCAATGGTGACCATTTGGGTCTGTACATAGACAAAAAGGTGCAGCGCTATTAATGAAAAGGTGAAATGTCAACATACACTCAGTTTCAAGAGTAAAAAGATGAGGACATTAGATCATATATTCATCTCAAAAATAAATTTGATGTTCATGTTTAGTGTCCACAAACATATAAAAGGATGTGATGTGCAAATTCTGCCAGGTCTCCTTTGGCAATCAGAGTAAATGATCCAAAAGTGAGCAGGAAATAAATTAAATGCGCACTCACCAGAAGTGCGTTTAAAATACGCATGAAAGAAGTTTCCTCTCTCATCAGGTACATCTAGGTTCTCCGCACTCAGGTAAAGCTGCGCTACCTGGTCCTCACTGGTCATCCATCCTGGTCAGGTTCCCTGGTTCCTCAGACACTCATACACCTCTGGGGTCCCTCCTTAAACTTGATATTAGATGAGTACATCATCATGAAATTAATATACCCATGGTATGACATCAATATTATGGATGTCTGGTTCTGCGCAAATGATTTTTAATCCTCTCTGGTCTGTGATCCTGCAGCTCTGTGTAAGGGAGCGCTTGACTAGCGCTCCCTTACACAGAGCTGCAGGATCACAGACCAGAGAGGATTAAAAATCGTTTGCGCAGAACCAGACATCCATAAATTTCATGATGATGGATGACCAGTGAGGACCAGGGAGCGCAGCTTTACCTGAGTGCGGAGAACCTAGATGTACCTGATGAGAGAGGAAACTTCTTTCATGCGTATTTTAAACGCACTTCTGGTGAGTGCGCATTTAATTTATTTCCTGCTCACTTTTGGATCATTTACTCTGATTGGCAAAGGAGACCCGGCAGAATTTGCACATCAAATCCTTTTATGTTTGTGGACACTAAACTGAACATCAAATTTATTTTTGAGATGAATATATGATCTAATGTCCTCATCTTTTTACTCTTGAAACTGAGTGTATGTTGACATTTCACCTTTTCATTATTAGCGCTGCACCTTTTTGTCTATATATTGTCTTGGAAAGTTATGTTGGTTACCTTTTTTGGTGTTCTAGCGGCTTGTACCAAATTTTCATTACAGTAAGTGCTCGCTACACAACTCGTTTCTGGGTCTGTACATATGCTGAGGCTGCGATATTATGCTTCTTGGCCACGAGAATAGTTATACCTCATGTCACTTTTGGCAGTCAGTACCACCATCTAACGCATCCTATTCCAGTGAAAGGGGCTGTGGCACAACCATAAGCCACAGACTATGTTAATAACGCTACATGTCTTTGATTTGGACACGTGAAGATCAATGACAGCAGGAAGGTCACCAGGTGCAACGTAAAATTTTGCTTTGAGGCCCTGTCATCTGTAGTTATGCCCCTGTGGAGTAGTGTGGATGAAAGTTCAGAAGCTGCATTGACCTGCTTTGCATTGGGCTTCTTTGGACACAGAAGTTGGTCTCCAGCCTCAAAAACTTTAAGCCACCGCTCCACCCTCCTCCGGTCCACTACACAATTGCCATCCACCTGAAAAGTAATCTATGATGTCTGGAGAAACAAGGGGGACTTTGATAAATTTGTCAGGATGCCAAGCTTTGTTACTGCCATAAAGCCTATAAAACTTACCACAAAGTCTTGATAGGCTTCCCTATCTGTTCTGGAGCTGGTTTTCTTTACGTACACCCCATCACAGAATTGTTCTGTATCACCATTGATACATGCGGGTGCCGGGTCCTCATAATTAACGGCTTGGTAATATAAACGAAACAAATAAGAATACACTTGATTGTATACCTGTAAAGTAAGCACAAGTCCAGGTTGCATGAACTGCATACATACAAGGTCCTGCTATTTCCAAGCCCCCACCCTTCCATGTAAAAAGACTTGAGTTAAACCTAAAAAAAGCCCTGATGAAGAAAATATAGTATAGCTTCAAAACATTTTGGCTATGATTACAAAAATCAAATAAACCACCACTGGTCCATCCCTTTCTGGCTTTGCCTTTCAAGACTGGAGTATAGCGTTCATTGTTTGCTCTACCATATTTTGTTCTCCACTATACATTAGGCTTCTTTGGTCCATGCCATCTTGTGCATGTTAGTGGCCTATATCTTGCAATACTCCTTGTTTGCACTCAAATTATTTTGCAAAATGACAGAGGGTCTAATCCAATAGTCTCCAAACTGTGGCAAGCCGGATGTTTCCCTTTGCTTACCTTGTCCGGCCCTTAGGCCACCATTCCTCCCTTTGATATGAGGCACTACTCCTCCCACTGACACGAAAAATGAGGCATCACTTCTACCACTAACACCAACATTGGGGCATAATCCTCCCACTGATATAAACTTTAACATGATTACTCCCACTAACACTAAAGATGGGGCACTTTTCCTCCCACCTATACCATTGATGGGTCATTCCTTCCACTGATACCAATGTTGGAGCATCATTCCTTCTACTGATGCCAATGTTGGGGAAATATTTATTTCATGAATACCAATGTTGGGGCACCATTCCTTCCACTGACACCAATGTTGGTACACTATTCCTCTTACTGATGCCAATATTGGGACACTATTTCTTCCACTGACTCCAATGTTGGGGCACTATTCCTCTCACTGATGCCAATATTGGGACACTATTTCTTCCACTGACTCCAGTGTTGGGGCACTATTCTTCCCACTGACACCAATGATGGGGCACTATTCCTCCCACTGACACCAATGATGGGGCATTATTCCTCCCACTGATACCAATGAGGGGGCACTAGTCCTCCTACTGACACCAATGATGGGGCACTATTCCTCCCACTGACACCAATGATGGGGCATTATTCCTCCCACTGATACCAATGAGGGGGCACTAGTCTTCCCACTGATACCAATGATGGGACACTATTCCTCCCACTGATACCAATGATGGGACACTATTCCTCCCACTGACACCAATGATGGGGCACTATTCCTCCCACTGACACCAATGATGGGGCACTATTCCTTCCACTGACACCAATGATGGGGCACTATTCCTCCCACTGACACCAATGATGGGGCACTATTCCTTCCACTGACTCCAATGTTGGGGCACTATTCTTCCCACAGACACCAACGATTTGGCACTGTTCCTTCCACTGACATCAACAATGGGGCACTATTTTTGTAGCATTTTCCACTCCCACTGATCAGTTTGGCCCCCAAAAGTCTGAAGACCAGTAAACTGGACATTTGTTTAGAAAGTTTGGAGACCCCTGGTCTAACTCTTCCATACTCTGCACACAACTATACAAAATAATTGGGTTTAAACCTAACATTTAGAACTACCTTCAGTCTTGTGCTGACCTGCTACCAATGGACATTTTTATTTTACAATGTACTTTGTGTGTGCTGCACTGTCCAGGCAAGACATTTTCCCTGCCCCCTGCACGTGCGCAGGGCTAAGGTCTGGAGAGAGCCCATAGGTTTTCCTACGCATGCACCAAACCTTCCCTGTTTTTGCAAATGCGTGGAAAACCCCCTGAGTGTACTCAGATGCACCAATGGACCTGAAGGCTAGGCAAAGCTCTGTGGGCACATCAGTTCATGTGCAATTATGGTGACGATGAGAGGACGGAACCTGTTCAGAGCGGGACTGAAATTCCTCTTTACGCTGGGCTTTGAATCCCTCCAACAGGTTTAAATTAATAAGATTTAGAGCATATCCAAACCTAAGAACGACATATTTTTATATTGCAGCTTACCAGTCCTTAGATGTGGCAGCAGCATTAGTCTTAATTTCTTCAGAATAAGAACCATATTTAGTAAGCACAAAAAATATCTGCCAAAAATGCAGTGTCCTTGTCACTTACTATAAATTGAACTGATATCACGAACTATGTCTATTCCTTTCCCAGCTATCTTCAAGAAACTACAAATCCACCCCTCACCTACCTAGTGATGAATATTACATAACAAAATGAACAAAAGAGGTGTTTGTAGTCCATATCAGGAGATCGGAATGGGTGACAACTATAGCTTCCTCCGTGGATACAGTAGAATGGATGAATGCAGCCACCAAGTAACACGAAGTGTGTGATTTTCAGGATTACCAGGGAAAGATAAAGGGAAAAAAAGGAAAACTAATGCAGCCACCACATCTAAGGACTGGTAATAAACATATTACATTTTTATTCTTAGGTTCAGATACACCTAAAAAAAATAATCCTTACATTACTAGGGTTGAATTCATCATATGAGTTGAGCAATTTGAAGGCGGTGTCTTGTGCTCTGAATCCGCAGAATGACCCTGGTGCAGCTGTTATTTTGCGATCAACCGTAGCGCCTGGGGCCACAATCTTCTCTGTGAACTCCATATTCACCTAAAATAGAACAAGTATTGATATGTCGTTTCTATGTAATGGAGTCTTTATAACCTCACAAGCAAACCTGAGCCACCACCACCCACCCCAGAGCCGTTTTTAAAATATGACCCTGGCAGAGCTGCTACTATATCATCAAATGTGAAATTTCAGCTGGTGTGCAGAGAATGATAGAAGTGTAATGCAAAGGAGGACCTGCAGGTTATTCATCATTGTACAATTTACAGACAGCTGAGAACATGTCCTGGATGGGAAATATGTGTCCCCGGTATTCAGGGGTTCTCATCCATGCAGGGTGAGGGTTTCCAGGGTAGTCCGGTTGGAGAGTAGAGGACTGATTTACAGTACTTTCAGGATTGGTAAGTCCCCATTTATGACCCAAAATTTGAAGGCTCAGAGAGACTTTGGGTGGGAAAGAGCCTGCAACCCGGACTACAGAGACCTTGGTCCCAAAAAGTTAACCTGCCAGCAGAGAAGGCCTGAAAAGGAGCAGGAAGGAGTCATCACTTGTCGGTGGGGGGGGGAGTAGTTCACAGCTGTGAGAAAGTTTGGACTGTCTAATGACTGAGACATTTTGTTTGCTGAGCTCCGAAGCAAACAGGAACCCTAAACCCTGGCGTGGGACTTGTATACTGGTGGTGACCCATTGTGTTGTGTTAGTTATACAAGAATTTTGGACTGTTTACATTTACTTTATAGAAGAAAGCTATTTTGTTTGAATTTTCAAGAACAATAAAGAATGTTTAATTTTACAGGCAGCTGTCTGGTGATCCTGGGCTCCCCATATTACATGGGATTGATTAATTTCTTGGGGACTCCACCGATATTGTCTTTTTATCAACAGGAACCATGTAAGAAGAGTGAGTGTTCTCCTTCTACTGCAGCAGAAAAATCAGCCAATAACTTCAAATGAGACATGCTGATCTGAGTAATATGGGACGATTGGGTGTAATTCTATCCTGTCCTGGCCATACACTTTTAGGTGGGCTGGCTCCAAGTTGTATATTAAAACTGACAACCCTGGCAAGTAACACAGGATCACCCAAAGCATGGATTCTAAATGACAGCTACAGTCTTCACCAGTGCACTCCAAATGGAGTAATGAGCTGGTAACACCATTGGCCTTCTGACTGCTATGTAGCAAGTAGGTTGCCACCCTCAGAATCATCCCACCAAGGGGTCTAAGTAATATAGTGGCTACAATGTAGAGACAGAGTTTCAAACAACAGAAGTTCAGATGATGAGCTAAGGTCAGGGCAGGCAGCAGGTGAGAGCATATACAGTGCTCAGGCATTGATTTAGACAGGCAAAATAGTGGACAATATACAGGGTGAGGTCAAGGTAGGAGACAGACAAGAGAGTGGTCAGTATCCAGGGTGGAGTCAAGGTAAGAGGGAGACAAGAGAGTGGTCAGTATCCAGGCTGGAGTCAAGGTAAGAGGGAGACAAGAGAGTGGTCAGTAACTAGGCTGGGGTCAAGGTAGGAGGCAGAAAAGAGAGTGATCAGTATTTAGGCTGGGGTCAAGGTAGAAGGAAGACAAGAGAGTGGTCAGTATCTAGGCTGGGGTCAAGGTAGGAGGAAGAAAAGAGAGTGGTCAGTATCTAGGCTGGGGTCAAGGTAGGAGGAAGACAAGAGAGTGGTCAGTATCCAGGCTGGGGTCAAGGTAGGCGGAAGACGAGAGAGTGGTCAGTATCCAGGCTTACATTAAGGTAGGAGGCAGAAAAGAGAGTGGTCAGTATTTAGGCTGGGGTCAAGGTAGGCGGAAGACGAGACAGTGGTCAGTATCCAGGCTTAGGTTAAAGTAGGAGGCAGAAAAGAGAGTGGTCAGTATTTAGACTGAGGTCAAGGGAGGCAGTAGGCAAGAGGTTATTGGAAACAGGCAAAGTTGATAGCAACAACAGGAGATACAAGCAGGGCACTAGCAAAATGAGGCATGTGTCAAGGCAGGAATGATGGAATGGGCAGGCAGACCTATGGTAAGGTCACGCAGCGATTGACGACAGCCACCACCCACAGACCAGAGTCCCTCAGGGCACGGAGTCCAAGCCCCAGGCTACCCTTCGCTAGAGCCCCTGATGGTGGGGATGGACTTGACGCAGCCTGAGACCAGGTCGCGGCCCCCGAGTAACCCCAGCTGCGGTAACGACTGCCGCCAATAGCGTACAGCTGGTGGGAGCTAGATGGGAACATGTGTAGTCAGACAGGCCGGGTCAATAACAACGGAGCAGACAGTACTAGACGGTAGGCAAAGAATACTCAGGTCACGGGCCGGGTTCATTAACGGGAGGTCAGGTAAAGGGTTAAAGCAGTGAATAGTCTTGTCCAAGCCGAGTCGGTTACCAGGAGAGCAACGAGAACAGAACAAGAGCTTGCGACAAGGGAACATACAGGACACAAACGCAGAGAGCACTTGCAGACAGCAAGTTTAAATGTGATCAGCCACACCCTTCTGAGGAGGAGCCACAGAAGCCTGAAGGCATAAAGGTTCCCACCATGCTTTGCAGAAATCTAAGATGGATGCCAGCACATGGAGATGCACAAGCTCTGCGGAAAGGTAGGACCTTGACAGCATGCTGGATAGAAGAAGAGTTATACAGGGGTGTAGCTTACAACGTTTCTGTTTGTCAGTATCCCGACCTCCTGTAGGTAGAACTATTACCCAACTGTTATAGAATTATTGTGTCCTTCAATGAATAATAAAGAAATCGGTTTACATGGACTGACCCTAAAACAGACCCTCAATCATAACTGCTGATTGACAGAACTACATCTCAAACTTATGGGTAATACCCCTTGGTACCCATTCAAAGTTAGAATCTTTCTGATCTGACAAGTTTCCTAAGCTGTGCAATGTCTCCGGCTCTAGGACATAGAGCAGAATTTTTAAGATTCTGAGGGAACAAAGTTTGTTTTCTCCACATCAGCTTTAAAACCCTAGAGTCTTTCACTATATCTATGTGGGAAACCTAGGTGATACACAGGGGGACATTTACTAAAACTGGAGAGTGCAAAATCAGGTGCAGCTCTGCATGGTAGCCAATCAGCTTCCAGGTTTTATTGTCAAAGCTTAATTGAAGAAGCTGAAGTTAGAAGCTGATTGGCTACCATACACAGCTGCACCAGATTTTGCACTCTCTAGTTTTAGTAAATCTCCCCCACACTCTCAACAAAAAGTAACTGATCTTTGAATGACTGATAGGAGACCATTGATGTGACTTATTCTCTTGTGTGTGTAAATTTCAGCTTAAGCTACTGAGCTCTGTGAACAGAAGAGAGAGAAGAATGATTCCATATTAATTATCTTGTAGTTTATAATTGCATGGTAGAGCCCATCTAAACTTTAGACATTTTAGGTTCATGCAGTGATTGTATCCCACCTCATTGTCGAAGCAGCTGCCTGTGTTCACTGTTGCAGTGTCAGAGATAATGTCCTTCGCCAGGGTCGCAAAGACTACTAACGTAGCTCCTGTTGCAAATCTACTACCAACATGAAATTCTATTGAAGCTGATCCTTTATAACCTGTAAAGACAGAGGAACCTATGGAAACATTTGAACCTAATACTAGTATTTTTGTAACACAAGGCTACTATGAGAAGCACAAAGCAGTTGAGCTAGCAGAATCTCACCACTTATGATGATAACCTGTAAAATCCCAACAAAATGCTGTGGCATAATCAGTCAACAGCTGGTTTCTTGGATTTGGTGAAGGTGCCAATGCTACCTTGGGCCAACTATTGCCCCCAAATCTGCCAATTGTTTTTATAATTTTCCATTACCGTTCATTTGTAAAACAAAACAATTTCAGAAAACTGATGCCATCTGAACCATAGCCACACACAAGCCCTGCCCACACATTTCTAGAAATTAAATACTTACTTCTTGACAAGTCAACAATGATTTCACCCTGTGCCGCAATGTGGTTTCTTGACACAAACTGAAAAATATGGAAATGCAAATTAGATGAGGAAGCAAAAAAAAATCTTTAAAGTTTATCTATAGTAAAAACATCTTTTACATTTTTAGATAGAGTAGGAAAATGTTAGAACCTCTGTCTGGTTTTCATTACTCTGTCTCCCTGCTGGAGGGATTCATTCTCTCTTTTCGTCCTGTGATCATTGTCTCCATGGCAAAGTGTAATGGGAAATCCAAAATTTTACAGTTGTTGCAAGAACAAAATGTGAGGGAAAATCTTCCAGTGGGGACACCTGCTCTCTTGTCTAAAAGGAGAATTCCCTTTACTTTAAAGAGATTTTTCTTCACTTCCTGTTTTGACTGCAGGACAGGACTTAAAGGGAAATCTCCCCCAAGTGACACAGACAGGGAAGGAAATCAACTGACTGGCGTTTTTACCCTTTCCTACTATATCAGAGTCCCCCTCCAAAAAAAAAAATACTATACTACACTACTACCCAGGAGCGGACTGACCATTTGGAAACTCGGGCACTGCCCAAGGGCCCGAGGTCAATAGGGGGCCCCATGAGATGCCCCTGGTACCTTTTTCATAGGCTTTTTTGAGTTTGGGCAAGGACACAGGGGCCCCATGATCCCCTATTGCACGGGGGCCCCAGGAGTTGTCAGTCCGCCCCTGCTACTACCATACTATACCTAACCCTTGACTAATTCAGTGGATACATTGGGGCCAAGGGCGGACTGACAACTCATGGGGCCCCCGGGCAATAGGGGATCATGGGGCCCCTGTGTCCTTGCCACACTCAAAAAAGCCTATAAAAAAGGTACCAGGGGCATCTCATGGGGCCCCCTGCTGACCCCGGGCCCTCGGGCAGTGCCCGAGGGCTCGAAGGGTCAGTCCGCCCCTGATTGGGGCTGATTTACTAAAGGCAAATAGACTTCACACTTTGCAAAGTGCAGTTGTTCCAGAGCTTAGTAAATAAGGTAATGCTGAAGTTTGCAAAAAATATCCAATCACGTGGAAGGAAAATTAAAAAAAAAACATCATTTTTGCTTGCACATGATTGGATAATGGAAGTCAGCAGAGCTCTTGCTCACTCACTAAGCTCTGGAGCAACCCCATGGCTGGCTAATGGATAGATATCAGGGTGTGGTTGTAGATTGGATTCATTTGCAATAGAAATCAGTCACAGCTGTTATACCACATGGTTCTTTACTAGCAGGGGTGGACTGACAACTCATGGGGCTTCCGGGCAATAGGGGATCATGGGGCCCCTGTGTCCTTGCCGAAATGTAAAAAAGCCTATGAAAAAGGTACCGGGGCATCTCATGGGGCCCCATACTGACCCCGGGCCCTCGGGCAGTGCTCGAGTTTCCAAATGGTCAGTCCGCCCCTGTCTACTAGGTCCTGTTCTATGTAATCTGTTTGTAAGTGATATAACTAAAGGTTTGGTGGGTAAGATATGTATTTTGTTCTGAAAACACTAAGGTGTGCAATAGGGTTGATATCTTTGGAGGTGTCTAACATGGAGCATGATTTTCTGGAAGATTGGTCAAGGCAGTAGGAAATGCAAATCAATGTTTCTAAATGTAACGTAATGCACCTAGGGAAAAAGAATCCCTTGTTAGAGTACAATATTGGGAGTACAGTGCTGGCCAAAACTACAGAGAAAAAAGATTGGGGGGTACTTTTTTCAGATTAATGCAAAATGAGCAAACAGTGTGGACAGCTAATAGGAAAGGTGAATAGAATTCTAGGAAGGCTCACTATAGGGACCATCAGCGAAAGGAAGGAAGTCCTGATTCCTCTATATAGATCTTTATATCACTAGAAGGATCCCCAGCAGGAAGATGGAGGTCCTGATTCCTCGATATAGATCATTATATCACTGGAGGGGTCACCAGCAGGAGGAAGGAGGTCCTGATTCCTCTATATAGATCTTTATATCACTAGAAGGATCCCCAGCAGGAAGATGGAGGTCCTGATTCCTGTTTAAAAATCTTTAGTTATCTCTAGAAGGCTCACCATCAGGAGGAAGGAGGTCCTGATTCCTCTATATAGTTCTTTAGTTATCACTAGAGGGATCACCAGCAGGGACAAGGAGGTCTGGATTCCTTTATATAGATATGTAGTTATCGCTAGAGGGATCACCAGCAGAAGGAAGGAAGTCCTGATCCTCTATATAGTTATTTTAGTGAACAAGGCTTTTTGCCAAAACATGTTAGCATTTTATCTACTGTACTTTTGTGCCTTCGATAAAGAAGTTTATTTTGGATGTTGGAGTTGCCGGCCACATTTCTTACTTCATAGTTTTTTAGTTATCTCTAGAGGGATCACCGCCAGGAGGAAGGAGGTCCTGATTCCCCTATATAGATCTTTTGTTATCACTAGAGCTATCAAAAGCAAGAGCAAGGAGGTCCTGATTCTTCTATATAAATCTCTATTTAGTCCTCATATCCCGTTATGGAGACCTCATTTATAAAAAGATACTGATAAGATAGAACAAGTCCAGAGATGGGCAACAAAAATGATGAAAGGTCTAAAAGATAAAACATACCAGGAGAGACTGCTGGAACATCATTTGTACAGTCTTGAGGAAAGAAGGGAAGGGAGGACATGACTGAGACCTTCAACCCTTCAACATGAAGGGTGTGAATAAGGTTCAGGAGGGCAATATTTTCAATATGAAGCTAAGTTCAAGAACACGGGGACACAACCTCATACTTGCAGTAGGAAAGTTCAAAACTAACCTTAGAAAGTATTATTGTTGCTGCTTGGAATAGACTTCCAGCAGAGATAGTGAGTCAGTCAAAGTAAGTGGATTCAAACATATTTGGAACGACCAAAGATTTATAATCTGACAAAAAGATTTAAAAAAAAGTGGGGGGTAGGCTCAGTGGACCACTTGGTCTTTTTCTGCCATTATTCTTCTATGTTTCTATCCATTCATCAAGACATTTATTATATTTGCATAGCCCCTCCAAAAGCCAACGCACAGTTGACGAATTTTGATGGGAGTCCTGAGACAAGGTGCTGTAATGCTTTTAGTATACGATGCCACCCCATGCTATTAGCCATGATCTTCATGGCTCTGTCTGTACTATCTGTGTGGATATAAATGTTGGGGTATGTCTCTGACACTCATTCGAACTGGAGAAAATGGCCTGGATGGGCTGTGAGACATCTTCACCATTACAGAACAAGTCTAAATGAATGTGACTACCTACTACTAGATATCCCATGACCTTCACTGACAGAGTTTATAGAAAATTTACATATTGGTAAAATGACCTACATTAAACTAATATACGGTATTGTTTTCAAGTGACTTTTTTTGAGCTTTAAACTCACAATGTATTTGATGCTGGTGGTAGTTGCACCTTTCCCAACGCCTTCTTCTGTGAATACGTAATCCAATTGCATGTTGTAATTCTGATAGCAGGACAACTGCTTCTGTAGAGGTCTTATACGTATATGGCTCTGTGACTTGGAGTAAAAACGATAGAGCACCATTTCATCATAAGGGTAAGTTCTATCATAATCGATGTAGTAATTGCTATATGGATCCTGGCCATAGCAGAGATCATTATCCTCATAAAAGACCTGTGGAGGTAAAAGAAAGACATCAAATTATTTAAAAGAAAACTGTAAAATAGTAAGATTTTTTAAAAAAGACAAATTCCGTTGTGGTCGACAAAAATTAAAGCCAAACTGAACTTTCAGTTTAAGTCAGCTAAACCCATTCCAGGTGCATCAATACAAGGGGTGTTCAATGTCTGACAGCTCCCTGTCTGTCCACATCAGCCACAACCTGTGTAGAAAAGACTGTCTCCTGCCAGCATACTGTAGGGAAGGACTCTTTGTGGGGAAGCAGTGGTCTCATTGTAGAGGTCAAACATGCTTCATACAGAGGCAGACCTACAGCTCTAGACAGGGGCGGACTGGCAACTCAAGGGGGCCCCGGGCAATAGGGGATCATGGGGCCCCTGTGTCCTTGCCCACACCCAAAAAAGCCTATTAAAAAGTTACCGGGGCATCTCATGGGGCCCCCTACTGACCCCGGACCCTCGAGCAGTGCCTGAGTGCTCGAATGGTCAGTCCACCCCTGGCTCTAGACAAAAGCAAAGCTTATGCCCTCTGCTGATTGGGGAGCTCTGGCTTTGACCCAGCATGGGGTATGTAAGACTTTTTTCAAACAGATCTCAGTTTCCCCACACAGAGCAAGGGTCCTACTCTGTAGCTACTAGAAGGGGATAGACTTGTCTACTCAGGATGTAGCTGACTAATAAAAAAAAAAAACTATGTTTTGTTTACAAGACCTTTGATATACAGCAGTAATAAGGTGATGGAAAGAAGTCCTTAACCCCTTGGCACTGGCGCCTCCTGGCCCCTTATGGGTTTCAGAAGCAGGAGGCAGGGCGGGGTCTAGGGTCATGTGACCGCTGTGACACGCCGTCACAGCGGTCACATGATCGGGAAAGGTCCCGATCAAAAGAGGAGATCGGGACCTTTCCATGAGTACCGGTGTTAGGGATCCGGGTATGACCAGAAATGTGTGGACTGACACAGGGAAGTAGCAGGCTTCAGGAACACAGGCGTAGTCAGGGCTGGAGAGGTGGAATGGTCAGGCGGCCATAAGGTACTGTCAGGCACCGCCCGGCGGGATCTCTAGTGACCCACAGAACAGGATTCCCCAGGGCGCGGAGTCTAAGCCCCAGTCTGGCTTTTCACCAGAGCCCCTATTGGTGGGGATGGACTTGGCGCAGGACTGAGACCAGGTCGCGGCCCCTGAGTGCACATAACTGTGGTAGAGGGGTCCGCCAAGGGTATGTACCGGGGGAAAGCCTGATGTGAAGGGGCTGGCAGGTTTGGACAGTAGTGACTGGATCCGTGCGGGGTGAATGGATCGTCTGGGTAGCGTCAGGCGTAGTCAGGCAGGCCAGGTCAGCAATGTGCGGGCAGTGAGATACCGGAGGAGCAGGCAGAGAATAGTCAGGGTCACAAGCCGGGTTCAGTAACTCATGGGCGGCGCGGCACAGAGGATCAGGCAGAAGGATGGTCAGGCAAGCCAGGGGTTCAACAGGAGACGGTCAGCAGAGGTCAGGATCAAAGCAGGGTCAGCAACTAGGCAGGAACACAGGATACCAGGTACAGGGGCTCATGGGAAACATACACCAAGGCCCTGATCACAGGCCTGGTCATTCCTTAAATACACCTCCTGCAATCAGCCCCAGGTGTTGCCTGACTGCAGGAGTGAGCTTCTGGCTGCTGAGAGCACCCACTGGTCAGCCCTGGTACTGCAGCCCACACGGCAGATGAGTCCCACCACCAGTGCTGAGTCCATTCCTGACAACCGGACATGTGTGCAGGGAGCACACAGGGAGCTGCTCTCAGCACATATGTTCTTTTTTAATAGAATGCAAATGTGTGGCCGCTCGTCGTGTAGGCCCAGATGCCGGGAAGCCTCACATTTGCTTTCGGCCGGCGTGAAGAGGTTAAATTTATCAATTGGAAGCCAAAGAATTTTACTTAAAGAATTTATTTCTTTAAATCATTCAGAACAGGGTTGTCCAACCCATGGCCCAAGGGCCACATGCAGCCTGATACCAAATTGTAAACTTACTTAAAAATGTTGATTTTTTTCATAAAAATTTGTTTACATTTAGCGAACACATGCAGCTGTAGAAAAATGTGACAGTGTCTCTTTACTAGACTTTTATACGTTTTATCTCCCTAAAGAAAAATCGCACACTCTCCACTATCATGACATATTTATGTCCAGGGGCGGACTGACAACTCATGGGGCCCCAGGGCAATAGGGGATCATGGGGCCCCTGTATCCCAAACTCAAAAAAGCCTATGAAAAAGGTACCAGGGGCATCTCATGGGGCCCCCTACTGACCTCGGGCCCTAGGGCAGTGCCCGAGTTTTCAAATGGTCAGTCCGCCCCTGTTTATGTCATATGTTTCTCGGTAGCTCCTATATTTGCGGGCAAATTAAACGTGTGAAGGGCAAAATTTAGAAACAAAAAATCTGAAGAGCATCTTGAAAATGTATTGAGGATTGCTACTACATCGATCCATCCAGATATTGATGTGTTAGTTAGAGATGAGCAAATCGAACCAGGCGAACCGGAATTCGAGTCGAATTTCAGGAAATATTCGATTCGCGTCGAATCCGAAATTTTGCCTACTTCGGGGGCGCGAATCGAACATTTCCCGATCAGCCGGCAAAAGTGTCCCTGCAGTGAGCTCCGCTATTTCTGACAGTTCTCTGACAGAAGGAACACATGTAAAGCGGTTGAAACATTGTATCTATTAGTTTCCATTTAGGATACAGATGTTTCAACCGCTGTACATGTGAAGAAGCTGTCAGAGAACTGTCAGAAATAGAGGAACTCTGCACATACACTTTTTGCCGGTTTGGAATTCTTATTTTCATCCTACTTCTTCTTCTTCTTCTACTTCTTCATCCTCATCCTCAGAAGAAGAAGAGGATGAGGATGAAGAAGAAGAAGAAGAAGAAGTAGGATGAAAATAAGAATAATTCCAAGCCGGCAAAAAGTGTATGTGCAGAGTTCCTCTATTCTGCAGATACACTTAGAGGAGCTCTGCAGATACACTTAGAGGAGCTCTGCACATACACTTTTTGCCGGCTTGGAATTAATCTTATTTTCATCCTACTTCTTCTTCTTCTTCTTCATCCTCATCCTCAGAAGAAGAAGAAGAAGATGAGGATGAAGAAGAAGTAGGATGAAAATAAGAATAATTCCAAGCCGGCAAAAAGTGTATGTGCAGAGTTCCTCTATTCTGCAGATACACTTAGAGGAGCTCTGCACATACACTTTTTGCCGGCTTGGAATTAATCTTATTTTCATCCTACTTCTTCTTCTTCTTCTTCTTCATCCTCATCCTCAGAAGAAGAAGAAGAAGAGGATGAGGATGAGGATGAAGAAGAAGAAGAAGAAGTAGGATGAAAATAAGAATAATTCCAAGCCGGCAAAAAGTGTATGTGCAGAGCTCCTCTAAGTGTATCTGCAGAGCTCCTCTAAGTGTATCTGCAGAATAGAGGAACTCTGCACATACACTTTTTGCCGGAAACCGCTGTATGGAGGGAATGTCCCAGAACTGTCAGAAATAGACTATTTATGACAGTTCTGGGACATTCCTTCCATACAGCGGTTGAAACATTATATCTATTTGTTTCCATAAATGGATCCATTTATGGAAACAAATAGATACAATGTTTCAACCGCTGTATGGAGTGAGTGTCCCAGAACTGTTAGAAATAGTCTATTTCTGACAGTTCTATGACATTCCCTCCATACAGCGGTTGAAACATTGTATCTATTTTTTCCATAAATGACATTCTGCATATACACTTAGAGGAGCGCTGCAGATACACTTTTTGCCGGCTTGGAATTAATCTTATTTTCATCCTACTTCTTCTTCTTCATCCTCATCCTCATAAGAAGAAGAAGAGGATGAGGATGAAGAAGAAGAAGAAGTAGGATGAAAATAAGAATAATTCCAAGCCGGCAAAAAGTGTATCTGCAGCGCTCCTCTAAGTGTATCTGCAGAATGTCATTTATGGAAAAAAATAGATACAATGTTTAAACCGCTGTATGGAGGGAATGTCATAGAACTGTCAGAAATAGACTATTTATGACAGTTCTGGGACACTCACTCCATACAGCGGTTGAAACATTGTATCTATTTGTTTCCATAAATGGATCCATTTATGGAAACAAATAGATACAATGTTTCAACCGCTGTATGGAGTGAGTGTCCCAGAACTGTTAGAAATAGTCTATTTCTGACAGTTCTATGACATTCCCTCCATACAGCGGTTGAAACCGCTGTATGGAGTGAATGTCCCAGAACTGTCAGAAATAGACAGAAACTGTCACAGAACTGTCCTTCTTCTCATCCTTCTCCTTCTTCTCATCCTTCTTCTCATCCTTCTTCTCATCCTTCTCCTTCTTCTCATCCTTCTCCTTCTTCTCATCCTTCTCCTTCTCCTTCTTCTCATCCTTCTCCTTCTTCTCATCCTTCTTCTCATCCTTCTTCTCATCCTTCTCCTTCTCCTTCTTCTCATCCTTCTCCTTCTTCTCATCCTTCTCCTTCTTCTCATCCTTCTCCTTCTCCTTCTTCTCATCCTTCTCCTTCTCCTTCTTCTCATCCTTCTCCTTCTCCATCTTCTCATCCTTCTCCTTCTCCTTATTCTCATCCTTCTCCTTCTGCTTCTCCTTCTCCTTCTCCTTCTTCTCATCCTTCTCCTTCTTCTCATCCTTCTCCTTCTTCTCATCCTTCTCCTTCTTCTCATCCTTCTCCTTCTCCTTCTTCTCATCCTTCTCCTTCTTCTCATCCTTCTTCTCATCCTTCTCCTTCTTCTCATCCTTCTTCTCATCCTTCTCCTTCTTCTCATCCTTCTCCTTCTTCTCATCCTTCTCCTTCTCCTTCTTCTCATCCTTCTCCTTCTCCTTCTTCTCATCCTTCTCCTTCTCCATCTTCTCATCCTTCTCCTTCTCCTTCTTCTCATCCTTCTCCTTCTCCTTCTCCTTCTTCTCATCCTTCTCCTTCTTCTCATCCTTCTCCTTCTCCTTCTTCTCATCCTTCTCCTTCTCCTTCTTCTCATCCTTCTCCTTCTCCTTCTTCTCATCCTTCTCCTTCTTCTCATCCTTCTCCTTCTTCTCATCCTTCTCCTTCTTCTCATCCTTCTCCTTCTCCTTCTCCTTCTCCTTCCTCATCTCCAAGGGCATTTAAATTAAAGGTACAGTGTTCTGCACTAATTTAAAGGCTCTCTGAAGCCTAGAAACCCTTTTTATAAGTCATCTTCGTAGCGGATAAATTCGCATCGAATCGAATTTCATACTGGAATTCACCGAATCAGCCGAATCGAATTTTTGAATTCTTCGCTCATCTCTAGTGTTAGTTTATCAAAAACATCAAATGTCAAATATCGCATTTGTTTTATGTTGTCCTCTTTTACTTTTATAATAAAAATTATTATAAAAAAAACAAAGTTTTATTAATCAGATAGATACATTATCTATGTATCAGGGATTGTTAACTTATGATCTGTTTTTCTTCTCTTCACATATCCTTGTTAGTGTATTTTATGTGCGGCCCAAGACAATTCCTCTTCTTCCAATGTGGCCCAGGAAAGTCAAAAGGTTGGACACCCCTGATTTAGACAGTTCCTGTTTACTTATTTTCATGTGAGTTTTTTTTTTTTTTTTCACTTCTATGTGATTGCTGATCCCATACATAGGAGTATTTTATGTGCAACACAGGTCTATGGTTTAAAAGCAAACCCTAAAAGTCCAGCAGCCCCCCTGAACAGATCAGTGGCACTTGGTGGTATGCCATTGTGTCAGGACTTGGATCTGCTGGTAAAAAAATATATCTTAAATTCATCTGGAAAGCAGTGATGCAGATATTGTATCTAGATTTCATGGACATTAGCGTTTCAGAGTTTTCACAGCTGCTATCTAGAGATGACTAGAGATAAGACAGGAAAGAGGAAGCAATAAAGAGCTTGTAACAGCGTTAAGTACCTTTAGAACCAATAGCATGGCTCGCCTCAAAACTTCAGTGGCACTTTTACACTGTATTGATGTCTCCATACACGTGTTAAGTCCATACTACATCAATGTTACACCATTTACTAATACTGGAGAGTGCAAAATCTGACGCAGCTCTGCATAGAAATCAATCAGCTTCCAGATTTTATTGTCAAAGCTTAACCACTTCAAGTCCGGACACTTTCCCCCCCTTCCTGTCCAGGCCAATGTTCAGCTTTCAGCGCTATCACACTTTGAATGATAATTGCACGTACCCATATGAATTTGTTAGCATTTTTTTTTAGTCAGATAAAACTTTATTTTGGTGCTATTTATTCACCACTGGAATTTTTATTTTTTTGCTATATAAATGAAAAAGTCCAAAAATTTTGAAAAAAAAGTGCTTTTTCTTATAAAATGTTGCAAATAAATAATCTTTATTCATACCGTCAATAACGCTGGACATACTCAGCATAATATATGCAGACTAATGGTTTACAACCAAATTTTTTTAAAAAAGTGCCTTTGTGTAATAAACCCGATCCTTTTATTTGTATACTATACTTACAGAAAGGGTGATGTTGGGATTGTAGTATGAGGTTGTATCTATCACACACTCGGCTCTTCCATTAGCATCCGTTGTGACATATTTGACATCTACTCCATCAATCTTCACTTTAAGTGTCCTAAAGGCCAATGGGTTGCCTTTCTCATCTGTTAATGTTGCCTGAAATACAAAAAGTATATGCAATTAAAGACTGGCTTCCATTAAACAAAAACAGCTGCTGTGCTAAATTGGCAGTTTCTGAGCCCCCTTGCCCAGGGAATACCCTCAGTGCAGCTTTGTGAAGAGGAGGATTCATCTGGGGTCTGAGGAGGTACACCAGAGAACTATAATAAGCTCTCTAGTGTACCTTCTCAGACCCCAGGGAGCTCTTAAAGGAGAGACTATTTTGTCCACATCTGTATATTGTTACCAAGGAGTTTGTCCTCAAGTTTGCAGTTTCCTTGGGCAACCCATACACCCCTCAACCCTGTCCAAGTTATTAACTCCTTATTAAAATCGCAAAACCAAGCCCAATGACTGTTTACTGACTCTGAGTTCAAAGTGTGGGTGGAAAAAATGCCTTTTGCTTGGCTGTGCAGAGCTTTTAGGGGGACACAAAATTCAGCGACTCCTACGGAGGTAGTGCTGAACAACTCAACTCTACTTTTAACTCTGCATGGGGGTAAGGGGGTTTCAGAACTCTGCAGAGGGACAACTTTGACACAGAGGTCAAGTATCTTTCTCTACAGCATGCTGATCCATCTATAATTCATACAGCTGATTAAAACTGACACTTCAAACAGTTAAACTAGCAAAACCACTTCTGTTGCACCATTCACCTTTAAACCAGAGATTTTCCCCTAAACTATGTTTTTTTCTGCCAATAGATGTTCTTAGAGTGATCTGCTGACCTGGCCAGCATCATCCAAACCACTTCCTCTGAGCCCTGGTTGTTCTGGACCCACCCACCCCAGCATGTGACTGGACAGTGAAAGGAGAAGTAGCACATTGATTAGCTTATTTCTCTGTCACTCTGCTCTCTCCTCCTCTAAGCATTCTGCTTGTCAGCACAGGAGCTTGTTGGCAGGTGTAGTTTGGCCTCCCTGCAAGGGTGGCATTGTACAGTGGCTGCCATTCAAATAGAGCAGAGTACAAGGATGAATCTATGTTTGCCTGAGGCCTCCATAGGTGTCATCAGGGGAACAGCTGTGTAATTGGATGCTGCAGCCCTGGCTGACCTCCTCAGCCATCTTTAGTGTGTCTTACTGACTGATTGATTGTCTTCTTGTGCTGCTTCCCCTCGCCAAATCTGAGCTCTGCTGTACTTGGACTGCAAAAGGCTGATACCAGGTCAAAATCACTGCTTGCATTTAATAAACACATTTCATGATGTATTAATGATTGCAGAGCTGCATAGTTTGTGTCTTTTATATCTGCCTGGAGTTCCACTTAAAACCCATTTTTAGATTTTTTTTTTAATTTCTTTAATATTTTTTATTTCTTTTGAGATTTCCATTTGCTTCCTTTCTTGTAGGCACAACAGGTACTAACAGAATGTGACTAAACAAAATGCTGTCTTAGATGGTGGCCACCAGAACAAGTGTCCCTATTCCTTCCTACTTAGGTGAACACTCAAACTTTTGGATTTTCCCTTTCAGTCCTGATGGCAATGAACGAATAGTCTAGGTGAATTTCCCAAGAGGGGACACTTGTAGGAGAGGCTCAAACACACCAACCAAATTCACAATAAAAAATATAGCGGTGGCAAAAGTTTAATGTATTCAGTGCATGCATGCTCACATTTACCTAGAATGCACTATACTCACGACAAATGGTAGGTGGACTTTATTGTAGTATGAGCCTATGGATGTACGGTCCATCTGGAGGACAGCGAGCCTGTTGGTGATCTGCATGTAGCAGGAACTAGGAACCAGAACATCTGTGAAAAAAAGAGTCCGTGTTTGTGAATGACCTCTCAGAGCTGACTGTGTGCTGTTATTCACTTATATTCTCTCCCTGTCATACAGAATTGTCAGCTCAGTGTTTGGCCGCAAGGCCTCTATGGAGGCTGACCTGTCTGCTATCTGATCTCAGGGCAAATAACACACGAGGCTGCCGTCATGTTGACTCTTTAGCTTCAATATGTTGGGTGAATGACCAAAAACAAGAATAAAGATAATGACTTTTGACCTTTTTTATAACTTAGAGCAGACCTGGGCAAATCGTGGTCCCCTGGACTCATTCAGCCTTTGGCTTTCCCTCGCTGGCCTGTGATGTCCTCACTGTCAGCATGCCTCCGTTGGTATGCTTGTAAGCAGGGGGTTCAGGATTATCTTTGCTAAATATTTTACTGTAATTTCTTTGAGTATATGTTCCTGTTGATGTATTACAATACAAGTTGGATATTTTGTTGTTTGTGAGGGCTATCCTGAGGTGGTTGGACCTGGAAAGGAAAGGCTTTACACTGCTGGACATGTTTTCTTACACTTTCCTGAGGAAAACCACCCCCACCTGGTTGCATTGTATAAATATAGGGCTCCTTGAGCCCCAGTGGGTTCGGAAGGCCACTGAGCAGCTGTCACTCAGAGTCTCTTGTGGAAGACCAGTCAGGGTTCTCAAAAGGATGGGAGTTACATGGACTTATGCTACCATAATATGGATTGTATAGATGTATGCTGCCATTCATGGATTCACTACCAATTATGGATTATTCCTACCAAATTATGGATTTACAATAGTGGGCTCTTTGTCAAGGTCCTACCTTTTCCCAGAGGTTATGTTTCTCCATGTGCTGGCTTCCATGTTGGATTTCTGCAGAGCATGGTGGGAATCTTTTATGCCTTCTGGTCTCTGAGGTCCATCCCCCAGAGGGGTGTGGCTGATTACATATAAGCCTGTGGTCCGCACATGCCCTTTGCACTTGTGTCTTGTGTCGCTATAACTCTGTTCTGACTCTCGTGACTCTCCTGGAATCTGACTCGGCTTGTGACCTGACCATTCTTTGTGTTGTCCTTTGATCTGACCCTCCGTTGCTGAACTCGGCCCGTGACCCGTGATTCTCGTCTGCTGTCTTGTACCGGTTTGTCCCGTTGTTGTCGACCCGGCCTGCCCGACTACTCTATTGTCTTTTCCACCAGCTACACGCCATTGGCGGCGGCCATTACTGCAACTGAGGTGTCTCTGGGGCCGCGACCTGGTTCCTGGCTGCGTCAAGTCCATCCCCACCATCAGGGGCCCTGGTGAAGAGCAGCCTGGGACTTAGACTCCGCGCCCTGGGGGACTTCAGTCTGTGGGTGGTGGTTGTCACCAGCCAGTGCGTTACATTGTTATTAGGCCTGCCTGTCCATTCCTCAGCTCCTGCCCTGACACTCTTGCTTTACCTAGGACTTTTAGGGTGGAATTCAACCAAAAACTAACTAACTCTAAACCTACTCCCAGCCTCATTCTAAGCCTAATCTACTTATCTGTAAAAAAAATCGCTATACTTGCCTATTCTAAAGCCGTTCCAGTCCATTCCCAGGCTAAGCCCTTAGCAGCTGCTTCTGTGTAGAGCAGAGCCAGCCAACAACGGACACCCCATAGCCCCATAGTAAGTCTATGGTTGATGTCATCTCCTGTTCATTTCCCAGCCTTTGTCAACTTTAGCTCTGCACACAGAAGCCACCACTGGAGACCAGACTGGAGCAGCAGCTTCAGAAAAGGGAAGTATAGCAATCTTTTCTTCACGATGTTAGATATATTAGGCTTAGAACGTGGTTGGGAGTAGGTTTAGAGTTAGGGGAATTAGTTTTGGGTGGAATTCCATTTTAATGGACTACCTAAACAAGATATGTCTACCTCATGGGGCACTACAACAGGAACACTTGTGTCAACTGTGTAGAAGCTTTACCACGGATTACTAAGAGTTAAGAAGTGTGCTCCTGGAGGAGTCTTACCTTTAATTTAGAGTAGTGCCTTAATGCTGACTGCATGTGACAGCAGCTTTTGGGGGCACTAGTGAGAGCTTGCTGTGAGGGTTCCCCATTCAGGCACTAAACCCCCCACATGCTGACAGATGTGCATGCGGAGGTGTGCAAGAACTGGAAAGAGAAAGCCTGAGGAGCTGATCTGTACAGCGGGAGGACGGGGAGGTTGGTTATGGTAGGAGAGCTTTGTCTAACAGATGTCCTGACTCTCTCCCACCACTCTGCTGCCCAGCCAAGTTCTACCTCTTCTTCACTCCAGATCAAGATCTGCAGAAGTCCCCGCTGTACTGATTTCAGGTTCTCTCCTTCCACTTACAGTGCTTTTCAGAGGACATTTGACAGAGGGTAAGGAGATATTATATCGCCTCCCCACCACCTTTTTTTGCCACAACACCATGCCGTGCTTGTGGCACGACCCCATTGAACTCAATGGGCGAGTTTGACAAGCTGTGCACCATTAATTAAAAATGATGCGGACACTAAGCAAAGCTTTGCAGCCACCGAAAGTGAAAAGCCCTGTCTGCCTGTTATTTTTCAGTTTTGGTGGGTGGCAAGGGAGCAGTAAAACCGTCAGCTGCCCGTTTTTACCTCCCCTTGACTGCTTGTTTAAAAGAGACCCATTTCATGACCTATTTTTCCTAGCGCTAGGTGTTTTTCTATCTATATGTTTACATACTTATTTTCACTGGTCCCAAATGAACATTAAGCAGAATCAAGTTTGGTCCTCCACAGCAATCCTAGTTTCTCATTTGGCCACTTTGGAAAATGAATTGCCCACCCCTAACTTAGAGAGTACTGCATCTAGTATGTTGGGACAACAGTCTAGCAATTGGCATTCTCAGGGGAGGTCCTGGCCGTTTACTTTGTTAAATTGGAATAAGAGGTAGACATTACCTGTCCCCATTTCTTTCAATGTAATGTCACACATGAGAGCGTTGGAAAGTCCAGAAAATGGTAATTTAAACTGATCCAAGTCCAAGAGTTCACAGAACTTGCCATTCTCGTCCAGCTGCAAGAACAAAGTAGAAATGAGCCTTTTAAAAGAATCAAACAAGCCAAGTCAGCCCACCAACTCCTACTTATAGCTTAAAGCAGATCTTCACCTTCTAGGCAATCTTCCCTCCTCTTCACCCCTCCTACCTTCCTCTCCTTAAATAGCACCTTTTTTTTAAAAAAAATTTACTTTTTATTTTAAAAAGTGTTTGGGCCGCCCCCCCATGTGCACATCATTCGCCCAGGCCAGGGGACTCCAGACTTTCGAAACAAAGGGCCAACTTACTTCAAACTTTAGGGTGGCCAAACTGTAGCTAGTGGGAGCAGAAAATGCCCTGGCATCAGTGAGAATAATAAATCTAATAGGTTTGGTGGTCAGTGGGAGTAAAAAATAATTACATCGCGTGTGTCAGATGTTAGAAGCAGTGCCCCATAATTGGTATTATTGGGAGAATTATTTCCCCATCTCTAGTGTTAGTGAGAGGACTAGTATCCCATCTCTGGTGTTAGAGGGAGTAATAGTACCTCATTGTTGGTGTCAGTGGGAGGAATAGTGCCCCATCATTGGTGTCAGTGGGAGGAATAGTGCCCCATCATTGATATCAGTGGGAAGAATAGTGCCTCATCATTGGTATCAGTGGGAGGAATAGTGCCCCATCATTGGTATCAGTGGGAGGAATAGTGCCCCATAATTGGTTTCAGTGGAAGGAATAGTGCCCTATCATTGGTGTCAGTGGGAGGAATAGTGCCCCATCATTGGTGTCAGTGGGAAGAATAGTACCCTATCTCTGGTGTCAATGGGAGGAATAGTGCCCCATAATTAGTGTCAGTGGGGGGAATAACGCCCCATCTTTAGTGTCAGTGGGGGGAATAGTGCCCCATCATTGGTGTCAGTGGGAAGAATAGTACCCTATCTCTGGTGTAAGTGGGAGGAATAGTGCCCCATAATTAGTGTCAGTGGGAGGAATAACGCCCCATCATTGGTATCAGTAGAAGGAATAGTGCCCCATCATTGGTGTCAGTGGGAGGAATAGTACCCCATCATTGGTATCAGTGGGAGAGATAGCACCCCACCTCTGATGTTAGATGGAGGAATAGTACTCCACCATTGTTATTAGAGGGAGGAGCAGTGCCCCATAATTGGTGTCAGTTGGAGGAATAGTACCCCATCTCTGGTGTCAGTGGGAGGGATGGTACCCCATTGATGGTGTCAGTGGAAGGAATAGTACCCCGTCTTTGGTGTCAGTGAAAGAAATAGTGCCCTGTATCAGTGGGGTGAACAGTGCACCATGGGCTGGATAAAGGTAAGCCACAGTTTGGAGACCACTGTTCTAGGCAAATTATATGCCCAGTGGGATATGCATGTTACATATCCCAAGAGACTCTGCCTGTCCATTCAGTAAAGGAGAAGGAGATGGGCCTAGTGGCGCATCATCGATAGGCTTATCAGCTGGACCTGGAAAAGCCAGCGCCTACCGATGATGTCACAACAAAACATGGTGGCGCATGACCAAGCAGTAGCAAAACAGAAGAGGATCTCAGTGGGAAAACGCTGGATCCACTGGGTGGGTGACTATCTGAGTGGTGCAGAAGACAACCCCTGGTAAGCAGAGGTTATAAAAAAAACTGGGGAGAGGGGGGGGGCCTGAAGATCCACTTTAAATAACATTTTTGATTGGACTGACTCTGTGCCCAAGTAACAAAAAAAGCTTCAGCTTATATAATAAGGGTTATAACAATAATTGTTAATACAATTTGTGGTGCTCAGATACAGTTTAGTTTCGTTTTAAGCTAAAGCGTCATCAATTTTCCATCTTTTGTCTCCAGTGGTAGCTAATTAGGCACTACTGCAAAAAATGCCATAAGATGTCCTATATCTCAATTTTTATACGATCCAGGGGTGGACTGACAACTTATGGGCCTCTGGGCAATAGGGGATCATGGGGCTCCTGTGTCCTTGCCCAAACTCAAACAAGCCTATGAAAAAGGTACCAGGGGCATCTCATGGGGCCCCCTACTGACCCCGGGCCCTTGGGCAGTGCCCGAGTTTCCAAATTTCCAAATGGTCAGTCCGCCCCTGCTGCACACTATGCATGGGTGGTGTGCATCATCAGGGGGGCCAACAGGAAGAAAGAGCCAGTCCCCGATCTATCTTCCTATAGCATCTTACAAATCCTATTATTTATCTGGCAAAATATATTGAATACCATATATTACGGCTTAAACCTTCTTTGTCCTAGTGAGTGACCACTGTCACTGGGACAGAAAGTTATAGGAAGTCCAAAACTTTCCTGTTGTCATTGGAACAGCAGGTGAAGGGAAAACTTCCAACTGAGACACCTGTTCCAATATCCATTCAGAAGAGCCACAGAATAGGCTACAGCTGGCCATTAAGCTCATTCAATAAGTGGACATGGTCTCTTTGACCAGACTCACGTGCAAACATCAATGTACAGGTTACTTCAAGTGTTAAGGATTTACATATTAAGGAAGGATGAGTTCAGAGTAGGAAGCAGACATGGAAGACAAAGTAACATCTCTGGTTACTCCCGGATTGTTCTTCTAGGGCAGGGGTCTGCAACCTTTAAGACATAAAGAGCCACTTGGACCCGTTTCCGAGAGGGAAAAAAAGACTGGGAGCCGCAAAACCATTGCAACATTTAAAACAAATCCGACACTGCATATATTGCAAAAAGCGCTCTGGTCATGAAGGGGGTTTAAGGGCCCAGTAAGCAAAGGGTTAATCAGGGCCACAGTGTATCGTCATAATCACAATCATAGCCTTAGGTCAGTGGTGGGCAACCTTTTTTTTCAACTGAGCCAAATCTCGCCAAAACCACAATTGAAATTTATTTTGAGAGAAACATTTTTAAAACTGAAACTACATCCCCCATATAGTAATTCATCCCTCATAGTAATTCATCCCCCATATAGTAATTAATCCCCCATAGTAATTCATCCCCCATATAGTAATTCATCCCCCCTATAGTAATTCATCCCCCATATAGTAATTCATACCCCATATAGTAATTCATCCCCCATAGTAATTCATCCCCCATATAGTAATTCATCCCCCCTATAGTAATTCATTCCCCATATAGTAATTCATTCCCCATATTGTGTCAATTCACTTACCTTTGCTCCGCGCGTTCCTCTCGCCGTGTTCCCGCGCCGTTCTGGTCTTCAGGGCGGACTGTGAGAGGAGAGGAGTTCGTCACGCTGCCCCGCCTACATCCTGACAGCCAATGTTTGCCAGCGGGCGCCCGGCACACAGAAGAGCTGCATGTGTAAAGAGCTGCGGCTTGCCGACCACTGAGCTACGGCAACCCTATTGCCTGTCACCTGGTGGGCAGTGTGCTCCGGAGCCGCAGCAAAGGTGAAAAAGAGCCGCATGCGGCTCTGGAGCCGCGGGTTGCCGACACCCGTTCTAGGAGAACGGTCAGCTTGTCATAGCTGGCTGTACCCTAGACATGGGACAATTGCATATTCAATTCAAAAGCCCTCATGTCATGAATTGACTGTCACATGAAGGCCTTCAACTCAGGTAATCAAAAAGAAGTAAGGAAAAGCCTACAGAAGACATTTAGAACAATGATGGAGTAATAAATGATAGCAGCCCTATTTGGATTCTGTAATAGCCCTTCTATGTAATCACCTCTTTTGTAAACTCATAGCACAGGTCACTTAAACCCCGAAAGCAGTTGGCTTCTCTTCCATATTTAGGTACAGTTCTGCAGCACCGGACTACAACCGTGCCTTGGACAGGCTCCCCATATACGTATCTGGAGAATGGAAGGAAATGTAAGCATTTGTGACAAGGCAAGCATTAAATTGTATAGCACATGCAAATACAATGGTGCAGACCAGGGGCGGACTGACCATTTGGAAACTTGGGCACTGCCCGAGGGCCCGGGGTCAGTAGGGGGCCCCATGAGATGCCCATGGTATCTTTTTCATAGGCTTTTTTGAGTTTGGGCAAGGACACAGGGGCACCATGATCCCCTATTGCCCAGGGGCCCCATGAGTTATCAGTCCACCCCTGGTGCAGACCTATGTTCTAATAGTGACCCTGTAAGATTGGTCCGGTTTGTTTTAGTACAAATAGACCAGTGTGGTTAGCACTAGTGTTGGAGCCAAACAGCATATATAAACTACAGCACTCCAAGGACAGATTGCTGAGTGGCCTTCAGCTAGTTTCTCTTAACCTGTGACCAGAGGCGGACTGACATCTCATGGGGCCCCGGGGCAATAGGGGATCATGGGGCCCCTGTGTCCTTGCCCAAACTCAAAAAAGCCTATGAAAAAGGTACCAGGGGCATCTCATGGGGCCCCCTACTGACCCCAGGCCCTCGGGCAGTGCCTGAGTTTCCAAATGGTCAGTCTGCCCCTGCTTGGTAATGTAGACACATATAATGCTGATTCATGGGAAGTGTGATTCTTAATGACATGTCTATGTGGTCTTCTTCTGAGGTCCTCCACCGACGATCTCCAGAATCTGAGAGAGAGAATAATCTCCCTGCAAAGCGAGGCAGAGCCACCTACACAGGGAGGTACTAGAGCCAGGCCAGATAGGAGAGAGAGATGTGCGGAAGCTTTGGGATGGGGGAGATGTTTGGGGTTGGACACTGCCCGAGTATCCAAATGGTCAGTCCACCCCTGCCTGTGACCTGACCTGCTGAATGATACGGCTTGATTTCTGACTTGCTTTTGGACCTTTGCTTCCTCCGTATGACTTCAGCCTGCCTGCTTTCTGTGACATCTAGCAGTGGTTTATGGCCACTACCACTTGCTTACTAATGTGATTTTGCTATCTTCCTCCTCTTCTGTTTAGTTCCAGTTGGTTTGGTCTTACCTAGACCCTCCCCACGTCTTCCATGTTCCCTCAGTCCAGTGTTATTTATTCTCAGAGACAGAGGTTAGGATAGTCGTTGTCTTCTTACACTTCAAAAGGCTGAAAAAACATCCTCTGTGCTGAAACTGGTTGAAGTAAAATTGCGTTGGATTCAATGTCTGTGTCTTAAGGAGTTAAACTGCCTGTAGAAGGTGTCAAGTAAGCAGGTGGACATACTGTCTGGAAAGGGTCTAAGAAGGTATGTCAATGCATAAAGCAACATTTGAAATGGAATAGTTCCAGTTTACACCAGGCCCAGCCTCTGCCTTGCTTTAAATGCAGTTGCACGTTTAAAGTGGTTGTGAACCTCTGAGATGAAATATGAACAAAGCATATTCCTCTCTAGCGTGTATTTGTCTCAATCCAGAGCACTAAGTGTCATTTCTGTCTGCTGCCTCCTTCCCAGGGGTGTATTTACCACAAGGCAAACAAGGCATTTGCCTAGGGCGGCATTTTTCAGGGGGGCCGCAGCATTTTTCAGGGGGGCAGCACCGCCCTCCAAAAGAAGGGATGGAAGAAGGGACACACGCAGCATGGGGACCAGGTGAGATCTGACAGAGGGCTGCCAGTGTATGGGGGGGCGGTGGTAGTGGAAGGCTCTCTCGGGTGGGGGCTGGGGTGTTGTTGGTCAATGTCAGGCTCTCTTTGTGGGGAAGGTCTCTCTGTGGGAGGGTGGGGGGCAATTTTTGTGTTGCCTAGGGCAGCACGAAACCTAAATACACCACTGCTCCTTCCTCTGCTATAAGCATGAGTCACTTCTGACAAGTTTTCCTTACACCAAGAGAAAAAAGGTGCCGGGGAGGGCACAACCTGTGATTGATGTTCCTGTATGAAGGGGGGGCGTGTCCCTTTCCTCCAGTCAGTTCTCAGAGCTCTCCTCACTGAGTGTAACATCAGCTCCCCGCCCCCTGCTTTTCATAGCTGAGAGGTCCTGTGTAAATTCTGTTCTTTCAATGGATGTAGAGGACAGATGGAGATAAACAGGTACAACTTATGTAGGAGGATTTGCTTCATCTCTGTGTATCACCTGAGGCCAGTCACTTCACTGGGTATATGTGAAGGTCTGCAACCACTTTAAGGTGCATTGCATTAAATTCATGCATGCAGCATTTCCAGTTGGGCACCACTGAGAAGGTTCATTGGCACTGTATGGCACCAAGGTGTGTATCACACACTGAACGTCTCCTCGCCTCTGTGGTGTGCCCATGCCCTCAGTGTATGTGTAGGCTTAAGGAATTGTGGGCTTGGGTTGTACTTACTGTGCAGATCCATTAATTGTAGCTGTTCTGTCCAAAACGGAGATGGTGCTGGGACAATTGGCATTCCAATCAAATCTTGGCAGGTCTGAAAATGAATGGCAACATCATCAACTTTCATTCAAGAAGGACACTTGCCATATTCATTGTCCCTGATACTCTGTTATATAGTTCCAATGTAATGAGCATTCAAGGCCCATTTTTTTTTTTAAATACTACATGATACAGCTTGACCAGCCCTTCTCAACTTGGGGTGCCTTGAGGTTTCTTCAGGGGTGCCTTGGCAAAATGTCTAAAAATTGCCCAAAACTTGTATACAAGACATTGAGTGGAACATAATTTTAAAGGGTGCCTCGGGACTGTTCATAATTTTAAAGTGTGCCTTGGGACTGTCCATAATTTTAAAGGGTGCCTCTGGACTGTCCATAAATTTAAAGGGTACCTCGGGGCTGTCCATAATTTTAAAGGGTGCCTCGGGGCTGTCCATAATTTTAAAGGGTGCCTCGGGGCTGTCCATAATTTTAAAGGGTGCCTCGGGACTGTCCATAAATTTAAAGGGTGCCTCGGGACTGTCCATAATTTGAAAGAGTGCCTCAGGACTGTCCATAATTTTAAAGGGCGCCTTGGGACTGTCCATAATTATAAAGGGTGCCTCGGGACTGTCCATAATTATAAAGGGTGCCTCGGGACTGTCCATAATTTAAAAGAGCGCCTCGGGACTGTCCATAATTTTAAAGGGTGCCTCGGGACCGTCCATAATTTTAAAGGGTGCCTCGGGACTGTCCATAATTTTAAAGGGTTCCTTGGGACTGTCCATAATTTTAAAGGGTTCCTTGGGACTGTCCATAATTTTAAAGGGCGCCTCGGGACTGTCCATAATTTTAAAGGGTTCCTTGGGACTGTTCATAATTATAAAGGGTGCCTCGGGACTGTCCATAATTTAAAAGAGTGCCTCGGGACTGTCCATAATTTTAAAGGGTGCCTCGGGACCGTCCATAATTTTAAAGGGTGCCTCGGGACTGTCCATAATTTTAAAGGGTTCCTTGGGACTGTCCATAATTATAAAGGGTGCCTCGGGACTGTCCATAATTATAAAGGGTGCCTCGGGACTGTCCATAATTTAAAAGAGTGCCTCGGGACTGTCCATAATTTTAAAGGGTGCCTCGGGACCGTCCATAATTTTAAAGGGTGCCTCGGGACTGTCCATAATTTTAAAGGGTTCCTTGGGACTGTCCATAATTTAAAGGGCGCCTCGGGACTGTCCATAATTTTAAAGGGTTCCTTGGGACTGTTCATAATTATAAAGGGTGCCTCGGGACTGTCCATAATTATAAAGGGTGCCTCGGGACTGTCCATAATTTAAAAGAGTGCCTCGGGACTGTCCATAATTTTAAAGGGTGCCTCGGGACCGTCCATAATTTTAAAGGGTGCCTCGGGACTGTCCATAATTTTAAAGGGTTCCTTGGGACTGTTCATAATTATAAAGGGTGCCTCGGGACTGTCCATAATTTTAAAGGGTGCTTCTGGAGTGTCCATAATTTTACAGGGTTCCTCAGGACTGTCCAAAATTTTAAAAGGTGCCTAGGGACTTTCCATAATTTAAAGGGTGCCTCGGGACTGTCCATAATTTGAAAGAGTGCCTTAGAACTGTCCATAATTATAAAGGGTACCTAGGGACTTTCCATCATTTTAAAGGGTGCCTCGGGACTGTCCATAATTTTAAAGGGTGCCTCAGGACTGTCCATAATTTTAGAGGGTGCCTTGGGACTGTCCATAATTTTAAAGGGTGCCTCTGGACTGTCCATAAATTTAAAGGGTGCCTCGGGACTGTACATAAATTTAAAGGGTGCCTCAAGAATTTCCATAATTTTAAAGAGTGCCTCGGGACTGTCCATAATTTTAAAGGGTTCCTTGGGATTGTCCATAATTATAAAGGGTGCCTCGGGGCTGTCCATAATTTTAAAGGGTGCCTCGGGGATGTCCATAAATTTAAAGGGTGACTCGGGACTGTCCATAAATTTAAAGGGTGCCTCACGGCTGTCCATAATTTTAAAGGGTGCCTCGGGACTGTCCATATTTATAAAGGGTGCCTCGGGACTGTCCATAATTTTAAAGGGTGCCTCGGGACTGTCCATGATTTTAAAGGGTGCCTCGGGACTGTCCATGATTTTAGAGGGTGCCTTGACTGAAAAACAAGGTTGAGAAACACTGGGTTGGACAGTACCAGCCTATACTCTGCTTAGTGTAGACCAGCAGTTCTGGATGCACAGTTTGCTCGTAGCTCTTAAGGAATGATTTGCATTTCTCTGCCCCCATACTGAAAGATTAGGGTTAATGTATTGTGATTGTGCGCCTTATAATTACCTTTAGTGTGTTTCTTACTGAAATTGTGCATTTTATAAACCATTTCACTAATATCCCATGACAAAAAAAAAAATAGAACTACCACCATTTTATTCTCTAGGGTGTTTGCTGTCAGAAAATGTGTAATGTTCACGGTTTCTATGTCATATTCAAGGCTAAAATTATTTTTTTAAACATGTGCAAAAAAAGCAACAATGGCTCTGTCAGCGAAAGGGTAAGTCAACCCCAGGGGCGGACTGACAACTCATGGGGCCCCCGGGCAATAGGGGATCCTGGGGCCCCTCTGTCCTTGCTCAAACTCAAAAAAGCCTATGAAAAAGGTACCAGGGGCATCTCATGGGGCCCCCTACTGTCCCCAGGCCCTCGGGCAGTGCCTGAGTTTCCAAATGGTCAGTCCGCCCCTGGTCAATCCCAATGTCCTCCACTAAGCCAGTGCACAGCAGCACGGTATACTCTTCCTAGTATTGAAGGTGTCTATAGGTCTCACATCCAATACAAATACAAGGCTATGTTCACACCTGTAGTTTTGCTTTTTGTCCGTTTTGCAGTGCTTTTTGGCAGTTTGTTTTGCGTTTTTCTGGAATTCTTGTTGCTGGGGAGAATAAAAATGAAAAACCCAGCAAAAACGCACTACCGTGCATTTCAGCAGCTTCTTCATTGAATTCTACTGTAGCAAAACGCTGTTTTTTGCTTTTAACCTTGTCACGCCGTCGGCATGCAAATGTGCGGCCTCCCGGCGCCTGGGCCTTGACGCCGAGCGGCTGCACATTTGCGTGCAATTAATAAAAACATATGTGCTGAGAGTGCGCACTCTACCAGGGGCGGACTGACAACTCATGGGGCCCCCGGGCAATAGGGGATCATGGGGCCCCTGTGTCCTTGCCCACACTCAAAAAAGCCTATAAAAAAGGTACCAGGGGCATTTCATGGGGCCCCCTACCAGGGGCGGACTGACAAATCATGCGGCCCCTGGGCAATAGGGGATCATGGGGCCCCTGTGTCCTTGCCCAAACTCAAAAAAGCCTATGAAAAAGGTACCAGGGGCATCTCATGGGGCCCGCTACTGACCCCGGGCCCTCGGGCAGTGCCCGAGTTTCCAAATGGTCAGTCCGCCCCTGTACCCTACGCACTCCCAGCACACATGTCCAGTACTCATGGAAAGGTCCCGATCTCCTCTTTCAATCGGGACCTTTCCTGATCATGTGACTGCTGTGACAGCGAATCACGGTGGTCACATGACCTTAAAACCCGTCCTGCCTCCCAGCTTCTGAAACCCTTAAAGGCCCGGGAGGCGCCGGCACCAAGAGGTTAAACAAGTCCCTGACCCTTTTCAAAAATGCAGCGGCTCAAAAATGCAAAGACGTGAACGTGTCCCATAAGGAACCATGTTAAATGGACTGTAGTGCGTTTCGGCAAAAACCACTAAAAAAACGCATTGGTGTGAACGGAGTCTTAGGGATCTATTTTTAGGGGTTGATTTACTAAAACTACATGGTGTCAAATCTGGTGCAGCTCTGCATAGAAACCAATCAGCTTCCAGGTTTTATTGTCAAAGCTTAAAGCGGAGTTCCACCCAAAAGGGGAAGCTCAGCTTTAAGCCTTTGTCCCCCGCTCCCCATTAAGGATTGGCATCTTTGGGGAGCGGGTACCCAAATTTGACAGGTACCTGCTCCCGCTTCCGGCGCGATCGCCTAGGCGATCGGAAGCGGAAGTTGTCCTCCCTCCCTCCCCGTAGTCTTCTGGGACATGTGACAGGTCCCAGAAGACTACGGGGCCATTCACAAAGTGCAGCGCTTCTCACGCATGCGCAGTGGGCACCCGGCTGTGAAGCCGCAAGCTGTCACAGCCGGGTTCCCACACTGAAGATGCCGGTGCCAGGGAGAGAAGACAGCTGGTGAAACCAGCGCTGGTGAGGACACCGCCAGACCGAGGGACAGGTAAGTGGCTGTACTTTAAAGCCAACAGATACAGTTTTTGCAGCTGCTGACTTTTATTTTTTTTTTTCTAGGTGGAACTTCGCTTTAACTGAACAAGTTGAAGTTAGAAGCTGATTGGCTGTGCTGTTCCCCTCATATTTGTTATTTAACTGTGCATTGTATCACCAATTCTTATTTCACCATGTTTGTTTCTATGTCTTGATCTGTTGCTGCCATCTGCTGGCCAGAATTTGCATGCTGCATGCCTCTGTTATAGCTAGTAAGTTTTTCCTCTGCTGGGCGTGGTTTTAGGCAAGCCTTGGTCCTGGTCACTTCCTGCAGCCATTTTATCTGCTATATAGCTGTGTGACAGGACATTCAATACCCTGGGCTTGTGAAGGCATCAGTTTTTGACCAGCAGTTAGCCTCAGGACAGCATCAATACCTCTACTACCTTACAGTATTGTATCACTGTTTGTCGCTGTATTTTGGACCAAATAAACCCACGCTGATTTCATTCTCATGTATACGTTTGGATCCATCTAACCTGAACATCTGCCGGTCCGGTCTGCTCCACTGCCTGGATACGAAGGTAGGAAGTTACACAGCTATTGTCAGTTATACCTTCATTCGCCTTCATGTGGGGACAGAACAGTCAAAAACTGCCTTAAAGTCCATACCCCGCTACAGATTCCCTCAGAGTCCAGTACCACACTCAGGAATCTCCCTAGCAACAGGCCCACTTGCAGCAAATCTGCCCGGCTACAGTGCATGTTCCACAAGCCTATGCGGAAGCACTGCACATACGCAGTATCTATACTCTCGCCTGGAAGTCCTCCAAGCCATTCCTAAAGTCCTATATTAACTTTTGCTCGCATAATAGAAGTACTGTTTATGCACGTTCCTTACACTGCCGTGGCCGCCGCAAAACTCCGCAATTCATTCTAAATATCTTAGAAATTTTGTCAAGGTGCCCTATCGGAGCTGTACTGCGATTTTCAGCCCCCAATTCAAAAGTTCATTTTCTTAAAGAGACAGCGCACCTTAAGTCAAAATGGCCGAAAAGGACTTTGCACAGTTCCCCAGTGATGAAATAAAGCAAATGCAACCTGATACTGATCATCATGAAGGGCAGGGAACAGAATCCACACTTCCAGCAGAACAAGTCGTGCGACCAAGACGCTCTCTCAAACCGACGGTAAAGGTCACTGAAAATTATCACACCACGAAAGATGAGCTATGTGATAACCTGGAGGAGCAATGGGAACGAGTTTCCTCCCTCATGTCCGGACTTAAATCCTCCTCAGGTGATGCCACAAGCTTACAAGTTGCCATCGGGCGGCTGGACACAGCTCAAGAAAGATACAAGAGACTGTCCACAAGGTATATAACCTTTCTAAAAGACTCCAATATCGATGAAGCCCTATCAGAACTGAGCAAGGCAGAATCAATAGCCAGACAAAGAGACGTCATGGTGCTGGATGTTAAAGGTAAAGCGGAACTCCGTATCTCTCATTTGCAAGAAACTAGATCACACAGATCAAATTCATCTAAACATTCCTCTCGGTCATACAAATCATCGTGCTCAAGAAGCTCAGCCTTGAGCGACAGATTACTAGAGGCCCGCATAAACGCAGAGCAATCCAAAGCGAGACGCTCCTTCACAGAAAAGGAAGCTCTTGCAAGAGCAGAGGCAGAGGCCAAGAGGGCAGAAGCAGAGGCAGAGGCCAAGAGGGCAGAAGCAGAGGCAGAGGCCAAGAGGGCAGAAGCAGAGGCAGAGGCCAAGAGGGCAGAAGCAGAGGCAGAGGTCAAGAGGGCAGAAGCAGAGGCAGAGGCCAAGAGGGCACAGGCAGAAGCAGAGGCCAAGAGGGCAGAAGCGGAAGCAGAGGCTCGAATAAAGATTTTCGAATCAGAGATGCAGGAGGAAATTGCATTAGCTAAAGTAAGATTACTCGAGCAAGCATTGAGCCAAGGTCTTGATCCAGTCTGCTCGCTACCACAGGAGATAGATGATCCAGTTGATCGCACCAGTGACTATGTACTGAATCAGTTATCTGCGCCACCCCCAGTTTGTAGTACCGTCCAAGCCGACAACACTGAAACCTCCAAGTCAGCTCTACCTGCGGTACCAGTGCCACCCACAGCACCCGAGCAACCTAATAACCGTTACCCGGATGTGCCCTCTCAAAGACGGTTGTTACAGAAAGATCGCTATCAGGCGTTTTCTGGCCTACCTCCACAGCTCAAGCAGCAGTCATCACAATATACAGAGGCTAAACGAAAGCTTAACCCTGCAGCTACATCATTCTACCCGGAAGCATCTCACCCTTTCACGCCAGGCAGCCCATACGCCCCAGGGGCATCACAAGTCGTCATGGCAACAAGCAGTGAGAAATCAGATATGTCTGAGTTTGCCAGGTTTATGGTGAGCAGAGAGCTAATCAACACCAGTCTCTCAAAATTTGATGACCGTGCAGAGAGCTACAGAGCTTGGAAGGCAACCTTCAAGGCCGCCATCGCTAACCTCAACCTAACCGCAGAGCAGGAGTTTGACCTCTTGATCAAATGGCTGGGCCCAGGCTCCACAAATCGCGTCAAGAGCCTCAGAACTGTCTACATGGGACAAGCAGAAGCAGGTCTCGCTGCCGCCTGGCAGAGACTTGAACGTACCTTCGGCAGTGCAGAAGCAATAGAGAAGGCCCTATTCAAGAGACTGCAGAACGTTCCAAGGATCAATCTCAAGGATGTCCAGAAGCTTCAAGATTTAAGTGATCTGCTCATGGAACTGGAGCTTGCCAAGGGTGACCCTCGTCTGTCCGGGCTGTGCTACCTGGATACAGCTCATGGAGTGAACCCAATTGTCGTGAAGCTACCATACAGTCTGCAAGAAAAGTGGGCGGCATCAGTCTCAAGGTACAAAAGAGAGCATGACATCACCTTTCCCCCATTTATTCACTTCTGTAGGTTTATCGATGAACAGTCCCAGATGAGGAATGATCCCAGCCTCGACTTCCTGGAGCTCAACACTACAGCTTCAGCAACATCATCATCAAGGTATGAAAGCATCACGCATAAACACAGAGACTTCAAGAGCAGCGTGAGTGTTAGAAAGACTAACCTACCATCTCCTGCAGTACCCACGGGTAAACAGTACACTACCTCATCAGGAGATAAGACTTTCAATCGTGAATGTCCCATTCATAAAAAACCACACTCTCTGAACAAATGTAGAGGGTTTAGATCCAAAACCATACAGGAGCGCAAGAAAATCCTCACCGAGCTTGGGGTATGTTTCAGATGCTGCGCTTCGTTGGAGCACATGGCTAAGGACTGTAAATCTGTCATCAAGTGTGAGGAGTGTCATAGCGAAAGACATCCCTCAGCTATGCACCCAATCCCACTCTCCAGAGATTCACCCACTGCCATCACCACCAGTCCTGCTCCAAGTCATGGCGGGGAGCCCCAAAATTACGCTAATGCAGCGACTGCTGTTTCCTGCTCATGCTTGGATGTATGTGGGGAGGGCCAGTGCGAGAAATGTTGTGCCCGAATATGCCTGATCAAGGTCTACCCAGAGGGACTACCAGAAAAGGCAGTAAAAATGTATGCCATCATTGATGACCAAAGTAACCGGTCCCTAGCAGGTCCTAAATTCTTTGAAGCCTTTGGAATAAAGGGACCATCCGAACCCTATACCTTAAACACCTGCTCGGGCCGCATAGAGACTAGCGGCAGAAGGGCACAAGGATTCATCGCTTCTCCTGTCAGTGGGGATACGGAAATACCCTTACCGACGCTGATCGAATGTGATCAAATACCCAACCATAGGGATGAGATTCCTACCCCAGAAGCTGCATTTCACCAACCTCACCTAAGGCACCTAGCCAACGTTATCCCACCTATGGACATCAACGCCGAGATTCTACTCCTGCTCGGCAGAGACAATCTAAGGGTACACAAGGTGCGTCAACAGTGTAATGGTCCTGACTATGCGCCATATGCCCAGAGACTGGACTTGGGATGGGTAATCATAGGAAATGTATGCTTAGATCAACCAAAAATCGACTCCTTCAAAACGTACGTGCGTGCAGATGGACGCACAACTTGCATTAAGCCGTGTCCTCATCACTATGAGGTGAAAGAGAAGTCTCCAGACCTCGTACAACTACCTGACGTCATTACTCCCCTCTTTGCCGACAACTTGGGGAGATCAGTCTTTCATACAACCAAGGATGACGATAAGGTAGCCTTGTCAGTAGAGGACAGAGAATTTGTCAAGATAATGGACAGTGAGTTCTTTAAAGATGAAACCAATCACTGGGTTTCTCCATTACCCTTCCGAGCTAACAGGGTAAGACTCCCGAACAACCGGGAACAAGCTCTGTCTAGATTTAACTCTCTTCAGCGTACCATGAACAGCAAGCCTGAAATGAGAGAACACATTGTTGCCTTTATGGATAAAATATTCCGTAACAACCATGCAGAACCAGCTCCATCCTTGAGGAAGGACGACGAGTGCTGGTACTTGCCTTCATTTGGAGTATATCATCCACGAAAACCTAATCAAATTAGGGTTGTCTTTGATTCAAGCGCCAAACATCAAGGTGTATCTCTTAACGATATTCTCCTCACAGGTCCTAATCTGACTAATAACCTAGTCGGAGTGCTGATGAGATTCAGGAAAGAGCTTGTCGCCATCACTGCTGACATTGAACAGATGTTCCATTGTTTTGTAGTCCGAGAGGACCACCGGAATTTCCTCAGGTTCCTGTGGTACAAGGACAATGACACCAACGCAGAGATGATGGAGTATCGTATGAGGGTACATGTGTTTGGAAACAGCCCTTCACCAGCCGTAGCGACTTACGGGCTTCGGAGAACTGCAATAGAGGGGGAATCTGAGTATGGTACAGATGCCAAAGACTTTGTGGAAAAAGACTTCTACGTGGACGACGGGCTCAAATCGCTACCAACTGAAGAAGCGGCTATCGATCTGCTCAAAAGGACTCAAAATATGTTGTACCAAGCTAAACTTAGGCTACACAAAATTGCTTCAAACAGTCTAACCGTAATGAGAGCCTTCGAGCGAGGTGATCATGCACCTGGATTCAAAGACATTAACCTGGGACTGGACAGTCCACCTGTGCAGAGGAGCTTGGGCCTCAGATGGGATCTCTCGGCTGACTCCTTCGGTTTTCAAATAAGTTGTGCAGACAAGCCATTCACAAAACGTGGTGTCCTATCAGTGGTAAACAGCCTATTTGATCCGCTGGGATTTGTAGCGCCCATCGCCATACAAGGTAAATCCCTACTGAGACAGCTTTCTGAAACCATCAAGGACTGGGATACCCCACTTCCCTCCGATAAAGAGCAAAAATGGGAAGCCTGGAAGCAATCTTTGTGTGCTTTGGATGAGATCCACATCCCAAGATGCTATATTAAAACCTCACTTACTTCTAGCGTAAAGAAGGAACTCCACGTGTTCTCGGACGCCTCCACAGAGGCCATAGCAGCGGTCGCCTATCTGAAGGTCACAGAACCCAACAAGCACAATCACGTTGGATTCGTCTTTGGTAAGGCTAAGTTAGCCCCCAAGCCTGATCATACTATTCCCAGACTTGAACTCTGTGGGACTGTGTTAGCAGTGGAGATTGCAGACTTCATACAAGAAGAACTAGGTGTCAACATAGATGAAGTTCAGTATTACACGGACAGTAAGGTCGTATTAGGTTACATCTACAATCAGACAAGACGATTTTATGTTTACGTCAGTAACCGCATAGAGAGAATCAGGAGGTCCTCCAAACCTGAACAATGGTACTATGTACCATCCGAACTTAATCCAGCAGATCATGCCACTAGACCTATGTCTGTAGGTTCCTTTACTAACTCTACTTGGCTTACAGGTCCGGAGTTTCTGCTAAGACAGGCGGACGAATGTGTACAGGAAGTTTTCAGCATCCAGGATCCGGATAATGATCCAGAAATACGCGCTGAAGTCAGTGTATTGGTCACTGGAACAAAGCAAACCTCCAGCCTCGGTTGCCAGCGCTTTGAACGTTTCTCTAGTTGGATGAGACTCGTCAGGACTATCGCAAGGTTAGTGCACATTGCAAAATGTTATCACAATACTCACAAAGATAAGGATTGTCACGGTTGGCACGTCTGCCATAAACCCTTCTCTGCGGAGAACATCTCTCATAGTGAGTCCATCATAATACGTCACGTCCAACAAGAGGAATTCAATGTAGAATGGAAGTGTTTATACAACAAACAGCAGATTCCAATAAAAAGCCCTCTTGCCAACTTAAATCCAGTTATTGACAGTTTTGGCTTGCTCAGAGTTGGTGGTCGTTTGAATCAAGCCCACCTAAGAGTTGCAGATCAAAATCCTCTCATCATTCCCAGCAAACACCATATCACCGTCTTGCTGATCCGACACTACCACAAAAAGACTGAACACCAGGGCAGGCAAATCACTGAGGGCAAGTTACGGTCTGCTGGCCTTTGGATTATAGGTATGAAAAGACGTGTGGCCCAAGTATTGCATGACTGTGTTCACTGTCGCAAAGCTAGAGGAAAACAACTACACCAACAAATGGCTGATTTGCCTGCGGACAGACTATGTACAGAGCCGCCTTTCACCTACGTTGGCCTAGACGTCTTCGGGCCATGGATGGTGTCCGCACGCAGGACCCGTGGCGGTCACGCAAACAGTAAGCGTTGGGCTGTACTATTTACTTGCATGAGTGTGCGAGCCGTTCACTTAGAGGTCATAGAATCCATGGACACATCCAGCCTTATTAATGCCTTAAGACGGTTCTTCGCAATCAGAGGACCAGTGAAACAGTTGAGGTCTGACCGTGGAAGCAACTTCATTGGAGCCTGTAGAGAACTGAACATAGACACCAAATCCATTCAAGATCACTTGGCGGAAAAGGGTTGCACCTGGATTTTCAATCCTCCTCATAGTTCCCACATGGGGGGCTCCTGGGAGAGAATGATCGGAATCTCACGCAACATCTTGAATTCTATGTTGATGGATGTAAACTCTTCAAGACTCACACATGAGACTCTAGTCACCCTTCTCGCTGAAGTTTCAGCTATCATCAATTCTAGACCCCTCGTGCCAGTATCTATGGATCCTGAAACACCAGCTGTACTGACTCCAGCTATTCTACTTACCCAAAAAGCTGAGATTACACTAATGCCTAGTGGAGAATTTACTCATGCGAATATCTACCAAAAACACTGGAAACGTGTACAATACCTAGCTGATTACTTCTGGAACAGGTGGCGAAAGGAGTATCTCAATATTCTTCAAGGAAGAAGAAAGTGGCAACACCACAAACCAAACCTAAAAGAAGGTGACCTCGTGTTGATGAAGGAGCAACAAACCGTACGGACTGACTGGCCTATGGGACTAATTACAAAGGTTCTTCCTAGCAAGGATGGCAAGGTCCGTAAAGTGGAGTTGAAGATCTTCAGAAAGGGTGAGCTTAAAATGTTTGCAAGGCCAATTAACGAACTCATTTTGATACTACCCATCGAGAACATTCCTGCTGGGTGAACTCTACTGAACTTGAACTTTGTGGTTCTTCTCTATTCCAACTCGGAATCTACTATATTGTTATGTTTATTGCATTCTAACATGTTCTTTGTTACAGGTTGTTTTATATTTTATGGACATTCGTCATAGTGAAATCCCTTATGGAATTTCAGACGGGGAGTGTGCTGTTCCCCTCATATTTGTTATTTAACTGTGCATTGTATCACCAATTCTTATTTCACCATGTTTGTTTCTATGTCTTGATCTGTTGCTGCCATCTGCTGGCCAGAATTTGCATGCTGCATGCCTCTGTTATAGCTAGTAAGTTTTTCCTCTGCTGGGCGTGGTTTTAGGCAAGCCTTGGTCCTGGTCACTTCCTGCAGCCATTTTATCTGCTATATAGCTGTGTGACAGGACATTCAATACCCTGGGCTTGTGAAGGCATCAGTTTTTGACCAGCAGTTAGCCTCAGGACAGCATCAATACCTCTACTACCTTACAGTATTGTATCACTGTTTGTCGCTGTATTTTGGACCAAATAAACCCACGCTGATTTCATTCTCATGTATACGTTTGGATCCATCTAACCTGAGCATCTGCCGGTCCGGTCTGCTCCACTGCCTGGATACGAAGGTAGGAAGTTACACAGCTATTGTCAGTTATACCTTCATTCGCCTTCATGTGGGGACAGAACATTGGCTCCCATGCACAGCTACACCACATTCTGAGTGCTCCAGTTTTAGTAAATCTCCCCCATTGCGTCTTTCTCTCATTGCAGAGAGGAAGTAAAAAATGTGTGTAAAAAAAATCTAATAATAATAATAAATAAATAAATAAAAGAAACAATATCTAGATCAAGGTTAAATCTAGGTCACGGCTCTGAGGAAGAGGGAACTGTCCCTCGAAACGCGTCAACATCCGAGGGTCTTCTTGAGGTTTTGGGGTTGACCAGGTGACCTGTTCGCTTTGAGATTATGATGCTTTTGATACATAATTGTTTGTGAGTATATTTTGATGTTTCTATTATAGTTTCATACTCACCAGGGGCGGACTGACCATTTGGAAACTTGGGCACTGCCCGAGGGCCCGGGTAAGTAGGGGGCCCCATGAGATGCCCCTGGTACCTTTTTCATAGGCTTTTTTGAGTTTGGGCAAGGACACAGGGGCCCCATGATCCCCTATTGCCCAGGGGCCCCATGAGTTGCCAGTCCGCCCCTGATACTCAGGTAATGCACTAGGCCTCTGCACCTTTCTTCCATTGTTTTTGCAGATCTAGGTCACTGCCAGGGTTTGTGTTAGTGTCAAGTAGGGGTCAAAGGTCATGGTCAGTAAATTTTGGGCAGGTTTTTTTTTTTTCAAACATTCTTAAAATGATCAATGTCAGTTAGTGTCAGTGTCAGTATGTTTTTAGGTAGGCCAAAAAAAAAAGACGAAGGCCAAATGTGCACTACTGCTTCTGGGCTTTACTACCGGTGCAAACAACATATGTGGTATCGATGCGATTGTCAGGAACAGGAAAATGTACTTTGGGTCTTTGGTGAAAAGTTATGGTAGTAGCAAGAAATATAAAGTTTCATTTAAAAAATGATTTTTTTTTTCTTTTTCTATTTTTCACCAGTTTTCCTTTGATAATAAAAAAACACAGGAGAAAAGAAAGTCCAATTTATCCTAGATTGTAAACTGGAAGGAGCAGGGCCCTCGATCCCCTCATGTTTTGCATTGTATTGGTATTGTTCTGTCACATGTTCTGTCCCCCTTTGTAATGTACAGCGCTGAGCAAACTGTTGGCGCTTTATAAATACTGTATAATAATAATAATAATAATCCCAAAAAACAAGGTTTAATCCACTTGTAGTTGTGACGATATGTTCGGTTTTACTAACTCATGTCATAGTTGCAAAACTGTTCAGGCATTAGGGTTTGTTTTACCCTCAGTCATGAAGGGAGTAATGGCTACACAGGACTTAAAATCTCCCCAGTGCGGTCACAGAGAGCAATAAAACAATGTCAAGGGTGCCAACCTGCGGCCCAACTCACTTGGAAGAAAAATATATTTTAAATCTATTTTAAGAATATTCTTCCCAAATATATTAGCATATTTTTGAAATACTAAATTTTTGGCCATATTCAATATACATTTCAATTAAAATAAATAAATAAAATATCTATATATATATTGTCCGTATTCAATATATTTATATATATATATATATATATAAATAATGTATGGTGAAAGTAGGGTTTTATAAATTACAACATATATAACAAATATTTTCAAAAATTGTTTTTTTTAAATATATTCTTCAGAATTTTTTTAACATATAAGAAAGTCATTTTAACATATGTTTTTACATATAGTTGTAAATGCATTCCAAAAAAATGTAGATTAAATGTATTTTTAAAGACATACAGTACATTTTAAAATTGTATTTTTAAACTTCTTTTGCATATATTTTGTAATATATAAAAAAAGCATTTCAACATACAGTGTGTGTATATATATATATATATATATATATATATATATATATATATATATATACACATTGAATACTGCCAAAAATGTAGTATTTCGAATATACAGTATATACATATATATATATTGTGTATATATATATATATATATATATACTGTATGTTAAAGTGCATCTTTTCTAAATTACAACATATATGACAAATACTTTCAAAAAACATTTTTTTAAATATATCTTCAGATTTTTTTTAACATATAAAAAAGTTATTTAACATATGTTTTTACATATATTTGTAAATGTATTCCAAAAATGTAGATTAAATGCATTAAAGACATACAGTACATATATATATATATATATATATATATATATACATATATATATATATATATACACACACACACATATATATATATATGTAAATATATATGTATATATGTATGTATATATATGTATATATGTATTTATTTATATATATATGTGTGTATATATATATATATATATATATATTGAAATACATTGAATACTGCCAAAATTGTAGTATTTAAAATATTTGTCAATATATTTGGGAAGAATATTTTTAAAATATATTTAACATATATTTTTCCTCCACATGGGTTAACACCATCTTTATATTTAAAGTTTTATTATTCGATTGTCTGGTTTTATAAAAGCCTAGATAAGAACCAGATAAGGTGACAACGTATACAATGGCCATCTTGGCACACACACTACATCGGTTACAAGGGTGATACAAGTCAACGCACCGTAATTCTGAAGCTGGAAAAACACCCACTGTGTTTCTTCCTTATCATCGACAGCCTCTATACGCCAATACCCGAGCTGTGATTGACTAGATGTAGTGAAGCTCACTGACAGGACACCATTGACTTGTGTGGGATTCAGAATTTGATTAATGGGGATTCCATTTGGGTCCTGCAGAAATAAATGAAGCATGGAAGACATTGCTTGATTATAGGAATTTTGTATGTATACATTCTTTATATTTCTGCTGGATAATCCACACATGGGCTATGATCCATGGAAGGATAAAACAATCCCTATCCTAAGGCGGCGAGATGCTGATTTCTTTATAACAATTATTATTATGCAGGGAAGGTACCATTTCACTTCATGTGCAACATAAATGTAAAGCATGTGGACCCACAAAGAACTCCGATAGTTGGACCGCACAGTGAGAGGATGGGAAAGTAAGAGCAGGGGGTTGTACTTCGAATCTGGATTTACAAAAATTGTAAAAACACAAATGGGATCCCCTATGAATTCAATTAATATATAAATATATAATATGCCGACTCACCCAACTCGCAGGGCGGTGTCCTCAGGACCAAAATATGCAGGAGTAATAGAGACCCGTGAATAAAGATCTCACTGGAAAAGACGTTGTTTTGAGGACTTCTTTTCCAGTGACTTCTTTACTCACGGGTCTCTATTATTACGGAATCCAGATTTAAAAAGCATCCATGAACCCCCCCCAATAATGAATCTTTAAAGGAATATATGGTGGTTTTGTGCTTTAGTACGAGGTACTTTAATGGGGACTGTGATATGATCGGGAGACTCTGATGGGGATCCTAATGCAACTCTAATGCAAGATGGGACTACTTGATGATTCCTTGATATAATGGGAACTCTGATGTACAGGAGACTCTGATAGACTCCTAGACCTAGGACTCTAATGGGGGCCCTGTTGTAAATTGTGACTCTGATTTGGGAGATGGAAGTACAGATGGAAACCCTAATGTAAGGGGAGGACCCTGATGTAAGGAAAGATTCTGATGGGGACCTTGATGTAAATGGGGCTCATATGAAGACCCAAATGTAAGGAGGGTCCCTGATGTAGCAGAAGACTCTGATGTAAAGATGTCCCTGATGGGGACCTTGATGTACGGGGGCACTCTAATGGTGGCCTTGTTGTAAATTGGGACTCTGATTTTGGGGTGGGGGGAGTATGGATGGGAACCCTAATGTAAGGGGGGGACCCTGATGTAAGGAAAGATTCTGATGGGGACCTTGATGTAAATGGGGCTCATATGAAGACCCAAATGTAAGGAGGAACCCTGATGTAGCAAAAGACTCTGATGTAAGGATGTCTCTGATGGGGACCTTGATATATGGGAGGACTCTAATGGTGGCCCTGTTGTAAATTGGGACTCTGATTTTGGGGGGGGGGAGTACGGATGTTAACCCTAATGTAAGGGGGGGACCCTGATGTAAGGAAAGATTCTGATGTTCATATGAAGACCCAGATGTAAGAAGGGACCCTGATGTAGCAGAATACTCTGATGTAAGGACGTCCCTGATGGGGACCTTGATGTATGGGGGGACTCTAATGGAGGCCCTGTTGTAAATTGGGACTCCTATTTGGGGGTGGAAGTATGGATGTTAACCCTAATGTAAGGGGGGGACCCTAATGTAAGGAAAGATTCTGATGGGGACCTTGATGTAAATGGGGCTCATATGAAGACACAAATGTAAGGAGGGACCCTGATGTAGCAGAAGACTCTGATATAAGGATGTCCCTGATGGGGACCTTGATGTATGGGGGGACTCTAATGGGGGCCCTGCTGTAAATTGGGACTCTGATTTGGGGTGGGGGGAGTACGGATGGGAACCCTAATGTAAGGGGGGGACCCTGATGTAAGGAAAGATTCTGATGGGGACCTTGATGTAAATGGGGCTCATATGAAGACCCAAATGTAAGGAGGGACCCTGATGTAGCAGAAGACTCTGATGTAAGGATGTCCCTGATGGGGACCTTGATGTATGGGGGGACTCTAATGGGGACCCTGATGTCATGGGGACAAATACCAAAAAGTATATTAAAAAATACAAATAAAATCAAAAATTAAATACATTAAAAAGAAACTACCCTAAATACAAAAATACACAAGGCCAGCGGGCCAAACCTGGGCCACCATTTCATGTGGTCCTCGCACCTCCTGCAGCTGCGGCACTCTCCTTTGCTTCCACCCCCCAACTTGTCTAGGCTGTCGGCAGCAGAGAGGAGAACAGAAATCCTCCTCCAGATCCTGCACTTCTCCTTGAAGCCACAGAGAGGCTTATCTCTGCCTTTTCCCCCCCAACTTCAGCGGTCAGCAGCAGAGAAGAGGACAGAACTCCTCCTGCTCATCCTGCACCTATCTGTGCAGCTACAGTACCCCCCAGGGGCGGACTGAAAACTCATGGGGCCCCCGGGCAATAGGGGATCATGGGGCCCCTGTGTCCTTGCCCAAACTCAAAAAAGCCTACGAAAAAGATACCAGGGGCATCCCATGGGGCCTCCTACTGACCCCGGGCCCTCGGGCAGTGCCCGAGTTTCCAAATGGTCAGTCCGCCCCTGGTACCCCCTCATCTCCACCTTCTCTAGTCTCAGCATTCAGCAGCTGACTTCAGCCCTCTTCTGGACCCCCCATCCAGACCCTGCACTTTCTGCTTCCCAGCACCACCCCCAGCTATTTCTTTGCAGCGCCACAAGATAGGGAGGTGCACTGTGATGTAAGGGAGGGAGAGGGGCACTTAACTTCTGATCGTGTGGGGGTTCTTGGCATCTGATGTTAGGGGGGACCAGGGGCGGACTGACCATTTGGGCTCTCGGGCACTGCCCGAGGACCCAGGGTCAGTAGGGGGCCCCATAAGATGCCCCTGGTACCTTTCATAGGCTTTTCTGGGAGTGGTTTGAGTGTGGGTGAGGACACAGGGGCCCCATGATCCCTTATTGCCCGGGGCCCCATGAGTTGTCAGTCCCCCCCTGGGGGGAACTGGTGTATTTGCTCTGGACATCTAAATCGCTTTGAGGACCACCATAATGCTGATGAGGCCCACAATGAAATTGAGTTTGACACCCCTTTTCTAACCCATGAGAAAAGATTAAATCTTTCCAGTTCAAACAACACTATTATCATAGCAAATGGACCAATCATCTTACACAAGGCTAGGCTTACCACAAGTAAAACTTTTGTGAACTGTAAAAAAAGAAAGGAAAGATAATCAAAAAGTGGTAAATAAATAAATGGTTTATTTTTTTAAACATTGCTTATACACACACAATAGTTGAAGCACACCATTTAGCTACACACATGTACCCCTCCCCCCCCCTCCTTCAATAACCACTCGCCCTCCTGAGGATTTACCCCCCTTCCTGACCAGGCCATTTTTGCCTGCAATACTTTAACTGGCAATTAGGTGGTCATGCAGCACTGCACCCAAATTAAATTTACATCCTTTTTTCCCACTAATTGAACTTTCTTTCGGTGGTATTTGATCACCTGTGCGTTTTTTATTTTTTGCGCTATACAATGAAAAGAACGACAATTTGAGAAAAAAACAACATTTTGGAATTTTTGCTATTCAACATTTCCAGTAAAAAAATACAAAATAATACAATACAATAAAAAATACAAAAAATCTAATTTTGTCATCAATTTAGGCCAACGTGTATTCCTCTCCATGTCTTTCCTAAAAATAAATCCCGATACGTGTAAATTAATTGGTTTATGTGAAATTATAGCATTTACAAATGGTGGTATAGATACTGGGATTTTTTTTTTCCTACTAGTAATGGCGGCTATTAGCAACTTATAGCAGGACTGCTATATATTTAAAAAATATTTTAAAAATATATATTTTTCAAATATATTCTTCAGATTGCTTTTAACATATAAAGTCATTTTAACATATATTTTTACATATATTTGTAAATGCATTCCAGAAATGTAGATTTGTATTTTTAAAGACATACAGTATATTTGAAATTAATTTTTAATGTGTGTGTATATATATATATATATATATACATATATACACACTGTATATGTGTGTATATATATATATATATATATATATATATATAAAATATATGTGTGTGTGTGTATGTATGTACAGTTGCAAGAAAAAGTATGTGAACCCCTTGGGATTTTGTGGAGTTTTGCATGAATTGGGCATAAAATGTGCTCTGAACGTCATCTAAGTCACAACAATAGAAGAACACAGTCTGCTGAACATAATACTACACAAACATTAGATGTTGCCATGGTTTAATTGCACATAACATGTAAACATTCACAGTGCAGGGAGGAAAAAGTATGTGAACCTTTGATTTAATAACTGATTGACCCTCCTTTGGCAGCAATAACCTCAACCAAACGTTTCCTGTAGTTGCAGATCAGACCTGCACAACGATCTGGAGTAATTTTGGACCACTCCTCTTCACAAAATTGTTTCAGTGTAGAAATATTCTTGGGATGTCTGGTGTGAATCGCTCTCTTAAGGTCATGCCACAGCATTTCAATCGGGTTGAGGTCAGGACTCTGACTGGGCCACTCCAGAAGGCATATTCTGTGCTGTGGCAGCCATTGTTTTGAAGAATTACTTGTATGCTTTGGGTCATTGTCCTGTTGCATCACCCATCCTCTGCGGAGCTTCAGTTGGCGGACAGATGGTCGTACGGTTTCCTGCAAAATGTCTTGATAAACTCTGGAATTTATTTTCCCATCAATGACAACAATCCGTCCAGCCCTGAGGCAGCAAAGCAGCCCCAAACCACGATGCTCCCTCCGCCATGTTTTACAGTGGGGATGAGGTTTTGATGTTGGTGTGCTGGGCCTTTTTTTCTCCTCACATAGTGTTGTGTGTTCTTCCCAAACAACTCAATCTTGGTTTCATCTGTCCACAGTATATTTTGCCAGTAGTGCTGTGGAACATCCAGGTGCTCTTTTGCAAACTTCAAACGTGCTACAATATTCTTTTTGGACAGCAATGGCTTCCTCCGTGGTGTCCTCCCATGTACTCCATTCTTGTTTCATGTTTTCCTTATTGTAGATGTGTCAACAAAAATGTTAGCATGTGCCAGAGATTTCTGTAGGTCTTTAGCTGACACTCTGGTATTCTTCTTTACCTCATGCAGCATTCTGCGCTGTGCTCTTGCAGTCATTTTTATAGGACGACCATGCCTAGGGAGAGTAGCAACAGTGCTAAACTTTCTCCATTTGTAGACAGTCTGTCTTACCATGGACACATGAACATCAAGGCTTTTGGAGATACTTTTGTAACCCTTTCCAGCTTCATGCAAGTCAACAATTCTTGATCATAGGTCTTCTGAGAGCTCTTTTCTGCGAGGCATGGTTCACATCAGAGAGTGCTTCTTGAAACCAGTAAACCCAAAACAGGTGTGTGTTTTTTAAGGGCAGGACAGCTGTCAGCAACACATCCAATATCATCACACTGATTGGAGTCAAGGTTGGCTCACTCCTGGCTCCAATTAGCTCTGGGAGAAGTCATTAAGCTAGGGCCTCACATACTTTTTCCTCCCTGCACTGTGAAAGTTTACATGTTATGTGCAATTAAACCATGGCAACATCTAATGTTTGTGTAGTATTATGTTCAGCAGACTGTGTTCTTCTATTGTTGTGACTTAGATGACGTTCAGAGCACATTTTATGCCCAATTCATGCAAAACTCCACGTAATCCCAAGGGGTTCACATACTTTTTCTTGCAACTGTATGTGTGTATATATATGTGTGTGTGTATGTATATATAAATATATATATATGTATGTGTATGTATATGTATGTGTGTGCGTATATATTTATTGAAATGTATTTTGAAATATATTGAATATGGCCAAAATTGTAGCATTTCAAATATATGGCAATATATTTGGGAAGAATATTTTTAAAATATATTTCAAATATATTTTTCTTCCAGATGGGAAGTCAGCTCCATAAAGATATTCAATGAGTTTGTTGTTTAGGAACTCAAGTGTCCTACACAGAGCCCTGACCTCAACCCTACTGAACACCTTTGGGATGAATTGGACTGCCAATTGGGAGCTAGGTCTTCTCATCCAAATTACAAATGGCCTTTTTCTGCTAAATGGGCACAAATGCCCACAGACACTTTCCAAATTCTTGCGTAAAGCCTTCCCAGTAGACTGGAGGCAGTTATAGCTGCAAAGGCAGAGGCAACACCAAATTAATGGCTGTAGTTTTGGAAATAAGATTTCCAGCAAGCTCATATACTAGACATGTGCACAGCGGAAATTTTCATAGAGTTTGGGATGCATTCGTTCATTGAAGAATTTTCTTTTGTCCTATTCGTCAACCAATTCACTTTCGGCATTCGTTTCGTATATTCGTTGGCCCAAGTGGATTTGAAAACATTTTTTCAGAAGATTGCTAGATATTAGTTTTTGAATTCGATATTTCAGGAGGATTTGATATTCATGTATCAAAACTATTAAGAAGGATTTGATATTTATGAACGCAACGGAATAAATAATGCAAAATTCGGCAGCCCAGAATTTTTCCAAACATAAGAATTGCGTTAGACTGTGGAACTGAACGGACTGACTGTGGCAATTACAAATTCACAAACTGACTTGAATCTGAAACATTAAAAAGTCTCTTACATTTTTTACAACTTGCATCATGTTTTCGTCATAACATGTCATCAACAATTGTACTGTGAAAAAAGAACAGAGTGTTAAAGGGACGTCTGGCATGTATCATATATAAATTGTCTCCATTTTGGATAAAGCTTGGAAAGGTTTGAGTTAGAATTTCGGAATTAAAAATATGGAACAAAAAACTCAAAGCTGAGAGAGCGTCTCACAATGTGTATTAGAAGCTGCAGCAAGTCAGATAGAGTCCGTCTCATTTCCTGGATGAAGGACTTCTAGCATCTTCTAGACTGGAGGGTCGGCAACCATCGATCACAATCCACCTGAGTTCTCAAGCCGAGAAGCATTCCAAGCCAGTTCTAGGCTGATGAATTCCCTGCCCTGCAGCACGCCCTTTTCATGTGCAACTGCGGGGCAGGGAATGCATTGGATTTGCTGTCAGCTAGTTTGGGCGCTTTCAAGTGGGTTGCATCATGTGACCAGAGAGGCAGATCAGAGCACCAAAGCAGGTAGCTGTGCCACAGCAGCCCTCCTGACCCTCCAAACCCCCAGTACTATACCCTACTGATCCCCCTGTACTACGCCCTCCTTACCCCCCATACCATGCCCTTCAGACCCCCCGTATCATGCCCTCCAGACCCAACTGTACCAGGTCCTCCTGACCCCTCTGCACTGTGCCTTCCTGACCCCCTATACCATGCCCTCTAGACCCACCTGTACCACATCCTCTTGACCTCTCTGCACTGTGCTCTCCTGACCCCCCTGTACTATGCCCTCCAGACCCCCCTGTATCATGCTCTCCAGAGCCCCCTGTGCTGTGCCCTCCAGACCCCCCTGTACCATGCCCTCCAAACCCCTCTGTACCATGCCCTCCACAGGCCCCTGTGCTGTGCCCTCCAGACCCCCCTGTACCATTGCCCTCCAGACCCTCTTGAGTGGTGCCCTCCAGAACGTCTTGTACCATGCCCTCCAGACCCTCCTGTGCAGTGCCTTGCAGACCCCCTGTACCATGCCCTCCAGACCCCCCTGTACCATGCCCTCCACAGGCCCCTGCGCTGTGCCCTCCAGACCCCCCTGCACCATTGCCCTCCAGACCCTCCTGTGTGGTGCCCTCCAGAACGTCTTGTACCATGCCCTCCAGACCCTCCTGTGCAGTGCCCTGCAGACCCCCTGTACCATGCCCTCCAGACCCCCCTGTACCATGCCCTCCAGACCCCCTGTACCATGCCCTCCAGACCTGCTTGTGCTGTGCCCACCTGTACAGTACCATTCTCTCCAGACCCATCTGAGCTGTGCCTTTCTGCCCCCCCCCCCCACTTTACACTGCCTTGTTGACCCCCTGCCCCTTGTACTGTAGAAGCCCTATAACTGACCTCTGTACACTGCCTTACCCACTACTGAACTTTGAGACCTTGATAGTTATTTACCCTGGTAATCTTTGATCTCTTCCATGTTGTCATGCTAGATCTCCACCTCTCAAATATTGTCTACCCCTGTTCTATACCTTTCCTCCCCAACCTGTGTGTCCCTGGCCTGTCCCTTTCATTTGTTAGATTTCAGTTCTTGCGATCATTAAGGCTCAGCATCACAGATGGGCGTTACCTAGGGCAATCTGTATGCAAATACAGCCTTAGGAACACCCACTCCTTCAGACTGGCACCCACCCATCAAGACATTTTGATATTCCTTAATTCTTCCCAAGAGGTAGCCCACTGCTTGCATCAGGGCCAAGGGCCTGAAAGGAGTACTAAGGTGCCTGCTGGCCGCTCCCACCATCCATGATCTGTCTGCATAACATACGACCCAGTGATGACATCACTGGGACAAAAATAAGGTATGTAATGAAAACAGAAATTATTTTTGAAAAATGTTATATTATAATATATTTAATTTTACTTCACTCCCCCGATTCTGTTTACCCCAGGGAATACGGAAAAATAACCTGTACTTTGTGGGATCAGGATCACATGACTCAATTATTATTATTATACAGGACTTATATAGCACCGACAGTTTGCTCAGCACTTTACATTATAGTGGGAGACAATACAGTTCAATACAAGAGGGATTAGAGGGCCCTCAAATAAAGTTGATGTTACTCGTGAGCCAAAATGTGATACTGCCCTTGTGCAATAAATAAATTTAACAAACTAATACATCAAATTATGGTGCATCAACACTTTACACAATACTCATTATCTGTGCAAAACATGAACTATATAAAGAATTTATGTATATCTCTAGATACATATATAGGTGCCGCGCTCCATAATATACAATTAAACTCGCATACAAGTGATCATATAAATAATAATGTGAAAAATTTACGTGCTTCAAACCAGTGCAACATATAGTGCTTATCAAAATAATACTACTCAAAAAATAACTTCATAAATAGTCCTCTTTTGTGCTTTATATCTTTTCGGTGACAAATACAGTGTTTGTGCCACACTCCCCGTGCTCTATAGATAGGTGTGCGCTCACCTCCTTAATTAGCCAAAAATGGCTAACAACACTTTTTGTCCTATCAGGACAGAGTGGAAATCTTCATATTATATATGTGTTTCCATCCATGCTGTGGGTAACCTTTTTCCTGCCACCAGAGGTCTCCCTTATTCCTCCTTCCACACTTGAGCCTCAATGGATGGTTAGAGATGGTTTAGGTGGTATTTCCTGTTACCATTACCATGTCAGAAAAGCTGACAGCCAGCCCTCCAGTCTGAGTCCTCCTGGGGTGTTCCCCTTCCTAATCTGGCAGACTGACTCGGTGAGGGATGAAGGAGTTGCCCGAACTGGGAGATTCCTTCATCCCTCATCCCATGCAGGCCAAAACAACAGGTACACTTGAAATCCAGCACCAGGACACCATATGTTCATCTTTCTTCGCCCTCTGCCATTCATATTAATACCAGGAAATATTGGGTATTGGGAGTATGAGACTCACTCTTCTTTTGACAGAACAGCACTAATGCTTATTAATTGGCAATTTAGACACCCAGCACTTGGGGCAGGGAGAGAATTTTTAGCCCTGTTTACACTCAGCATCATTCATCCCACTTCCTGTAAGCCCAGGGTGTCATTGACACATACCCCTTGGAGGTAAAGCATCACCCCAGGTAGGACTCGCAGTACAATGCTGCAAATAATGCGATGGATGTTAATGACCTCCTGACCCTCCTGTACCATGCCCTCCTGATCCCCCTTTACCATGCCCTCCATACCCCCCTATACCATGCCCTTCAGACCCCCCGTACCATGCCCTCCAGACCCAACTGTACAATGCCCTCCTGATCCCCCTGTACCATGCCCTCCATACCCCCCTATACCATGCCCTTCAGACCCCATACCATGCCCTCCAGACCCAACTGTACCAGGTCCTCCTGACCCCTCTGCACTGTGCCTTCCTGACCCTGTATACCATGCCCTCTAGACCCACCTGTACCACGTCCTCTTGACCTCTCTGCACTGTGCTCTCCTGACCCCCTTGTATTATGCCATCTAGACCCCCCTGTACTTTGCCCTCCAAACCCCCCTGTATCATGCTGTCCAGAGCCCCCTGCGCTGTGCCCTCCAGACCCCCCCTGTACCATGCCCTCCAAAGCCCTCTGTACCATGCAATCCACAGGCCAAGAGAGAATTCTCAGCCCTGTGTACACTCAGCATCATTCATCCCACTTCCTGTAAGCCCAGGGTGTCATTGACACACACACACCCCTTGCCCTTGCAGGTAAAGCATCACCCCAGGTAGGACTCGCAGTACAATGCTGCAAATGATGCGATGGATGTTAATGACCTCCTGACCCTCCTGTACCATGCCCTCCTGATCCCCCTGTACCATGCCCTCCATACCCCCCTATAACATGCCCTTCAGTCCCCCCGTACCATGCCCTCCAGACCCAACTGTACCAGGTCCTCCTGACCCCCCTGCACTGTGCCTTCCTGACACCCTATACCATGCCCTCTAGACCAACCTGTACCATGCCCTCCATACCCCCCTATACCATGCCCTTCAGACCCCCCGTATCATGCCCTCCAGACCCAACTGTACCAGGTCCTCCTGACCCCCCTGCACTGTGCCTTCCTGACGCCCTATACCATGCCCTCTAGACCAACCTGACCTCTCTGCACTGTGCTCTCCTGACCCCCTTGTACCATGCCATCCAGACCCCCCTGTACCATGCCCTCTAGACCCCCCTGTATCATGCCATCCAGACCCCCCTGTACCATGCCATCCAGACCCCCCTGTACCATGCCCTCTAGACCCCCCTGTATCATGCTGTCCAGAGCCCCCTGCGCTGTGCCCTCCAGACCCCCCCTGTGCCATGCCCTCCAAAGCCCTCTGTACCATGCAATCCACAGGCCAAGAGAGAATTCTCAGCCCTGTGTACACTCAGCATCATTCATCCCACTTCCTGTAAGCCCAGGGTGTCATTAACACACACCCCTTGGAGGTAAAGCATCACCCCAGGTAGGACTCCCAGTACAATGCTGCAAATGATGTGATGGATGTCAATGACCTCCTGACCCTCCTGTACCATGCCCTCCTGATCCCCCTGTACCATGCCCTCCATACCCCCCTATACCATGCCCTTCAGACCCCCCGTACCATGCCCTCCAGACCCAACTGTACCAGGTCCTCCTGACCCCTCTGCACTGTGCCTTCCTGACCCCCTATACCATGCCCTCTAGACCCACCTGTACCACATCCTCTTGACCTCTCTGCACTGTGCTCTCCTGACCCCCTTGTACCATGCCCTCCAGACCCCCCTGTACCATGCCCTCCAGACCCCCCTGTATCAGGCTGTCCAGAGCCCCCTGCGCTGTGCCCTCCAGACCCCACCTGTACAATGCCCTCCAAAGCCCTCTGTACCATGCCCTCCACTGGCCAAGAGAGAATTCTCAGCCCTGTGTACACTCAGCATCATTCATCCCACTTCCTGTAAGCCCAGGGTGTCATTGACACACACCCCTTGGAGGTAAAGCATCACCCCAGGTAGGACTCGCAGTACAATGCTGCAAATAAAGCAATGGATGTCAATGACCTGTTTTTTCACAACCAATTGTCATTTTATGTTATATAGAGTAAATTACCATTTTAGTCTGTGGATGGCTATATGTCTTCTTATAACTGATAAAAAATTATAATAATAAAAATATAAAATAGATTTTGGGGAGGTCTGACCATCCCTCGTTTCCTTTGCACTTACTTGTATCCCCTCGGTTGTACATCAGTTTGTCTTTCTGAGCCAAGCAGGCTGAACGTGGGACATCAATTACAGCAGCTTTTCGATCCGCCACATTAACCTCATCACTAGCAGCCGAAAAAGTGAAAAAAACAGTCGTCTCCTTATCAACTATTGGCACCTTAAGAAGAAGAAATGAGAGGTTCTGTAAATATCTTGGATATTTATATAGTGAGTTATATGGTAACCACCACTTGTTTCAAATCTGGAAACCTGTCTGGGGCCAAATTTCACCAGCGTTGAATGTTCTGTCCTGGTCAAGTCCAACAATGTCCTGCAAATTTGGCATTTAGGTCTGACTGACCCAGTTGACTAAAATCTATCTAATACTCTGAAAGTATCAGCACCCAATCCAATGGAAGGCATGGGTAAAGAAACAGAGAAGAAGACCTGCATAAGAAGGCTCTGACAGACGCAAACACGCCCTAACCTGACTACCATGGGTGGACTGACAACTCATGGGGCCCACGGGCAATAGGGGATCATGGGGACCCTGTGTCCTTGCCCACACTCAAAAAAGCCTATAAAAAAGGTATCAGGGGCATTTCATGGGGCCCCCTACTGACCCCAGGCTCTCGGGCAGTGCCCGAGTGCTTGAATGGTCAGTCCGCCCCTGCTGACTACCATACGTATACTGGGCATATGGGCTGGGGATGGTTGTCCCCATTTGATCTCACACAAATATTTTATTCCTGAGCAAAACCCAGGGCAGGAGCCACTGAGTAGGGAACATACTTTAAACCATTGGATTAGACCAGAGGTCTTCAAACTTCCTAAACAAAGGACCAGTTTACTGGTCTTCAGACTTTGGGGGCCATGTCTGGGCCATGTCACATAGGTGAACTTGTTGACAGCAACAGGATCACTTTGGCCAGGCTTACTTTTCCAATGTGTTAACATGCATTGTGTTAGCCTATCCTAGCACTGCCAAAAACACACCTGATCCATTTTTGGGAATGCAACGTAGCTATGCATTGTGCTGCCATGCAGTGCAGATGGGTTGCCGCAGTGCTCTGCGGTGGCTTTCAAAATGGATGGCACTACAGCTCACTTGTGTTACGCCAATGTGATGGGCTGAATCCAGCCTAAGGGACCACTTACTTGTCAGAGATGCTCATTATCTAGATGGAAGAATGAGATTTCACACCCTTGCTGGCAACGGATATTTGTTAGTGTACCAGGCTACTTGGGGAGGGATTCCATAATGGTAAGTTGTTGATTTTCCTGAAAATGGCTCCAAACAGCACCCCATAGACCAGATGCAGCCCTTTCCTTGCCTTTACACAACCCTTGGGGTACTATTCCTCTCACTGCTAAGAGGCAATACCAGGGGCCGACTGACAATTCATGGGGCCCCCTGGCAATAGGGGATTATGGGGCCCCTGTGTCCTTGCCCAAACTCAAAAAAGCCTATGAAAAAGGTACCAGGGGCATCTCATGGGGCCCCCTACTGACCCCGGGTCCTCGGGCAGTGCCCGAGTTTCCAAATGGTCAGTCCGCCCCTGGGCACTACTCCTCCCACTGCTATCAGGCACTATTCCTCCCACTGACACCAAAAATCAGGCACTATTCCTCTCACTGACACCAAAAATCAGGCACCATTCCTTCTACTAACACCAACATTGGGGCCTAATTTCTCCCCCTGAAATTAACTATAGAACACTGTAACTCCCACTAAAACTAAAGATGGGGCATTTTTCCTTGCAACTATAGCATCGATGGCGCTAGTCCTCCCACTTACACCCATGCTGAGGCACCATTCTTTTCACTGACACCAATGCTGGGGCATCATTCCTTCCACTGACACCAATATAAAGCAATATTCCTTCACTGATTCCAATGCTGGGACACTATTCTGCCCACTGACACCAATGTTGAGGCACTATTCCACCCACTGACACCAACAATGGGACTTAATAAATTAAGCATTTTCCACTCCCACTGGTCACAGTTTGGCCCCCCCAAAGTCTGAAGACCAGTAAACTGGTCCTTTGTTTAGGAAGTTTGAAGACCTCTGGTCTAATGCAATGGTTTAAAGTATGTTCCCTACTCAGTGGCACCTGCCATGGGGGTGCTGAGCCTATACCATCAATGAGCACTATTCCTCCCACTAATACCAATGATGGGGCACTATTCCTTCCACTGACACCAATGATGGGACACTATTCCTCCCACTAATAACAATGATGGGGCATTATTCCTCCCACTGATACCAATGATGGGGCACTTTTCTTCCCACTGATACCAATGATGGGGCACTATTCCTCTCACTGATACCAATGATGGGGCACTATTCCTCCCACTAATAACAATGATGGGGCACTATTCCTCCCACTGACACCAATGATGGGGCACTATTCCTCCCACTGACACCAATGATGGGGCACTATTCCTCCCACTGACACCAATGATGGGGCACTATTCCTCCCACTGATACCAATGATGGGGCACTATTCCTCCCACTGATACCAATGATGGGGCACTATTCCTCCCACTGATACCAATGATGGGACACTATTCCTTCCACTGACACCAATGATGGGGCACTATTCCTCCCACTGATACCAATGATGGGGCACTTTTCTTCCCACTGACAACAATGATGGGGCACTATTCCTCCCACTAATAACAATGATGGGGCACTATTCCCCCCACTCACACCAATGATGGGGCAGTATTCCTCCCACTGATACCAATGATAGGGCACTATTCCTCCCACTGACACCAATGATGGGACACTATTCCTCCCACTGATACCAATGATGGGGCACTATTCCTCCCACTGACACCAATGATGGGGCACTATTCCTCCCACTGACACCAATGATGGGGCACTATTCCTCCCACTGATACCAATGATGGGGCACTATTCCTCCCACTGATACCAATGATGGGGCACTATTCCTCCCACTGACACCAATGATGGGGCACTATTCCTCCCACTGACACCAATGATGAGGCACTATTCCTCCCACTGAAACCAATGATGAGGCACTATTCCTCCCACTGATACCAATGATGAGGCACTATTCCGACCACTGACACCAACAAAGGGGCACTATTAATGTAGCATTTTTCACACCCACTGCTCACAGTTTGGCCCCCCAAACATCTGAAGACCAGTAAACCGGCCCTTTGTTTAGAAGGTTTGGAGACCCCTGATCTAATCCAATGGCTTAAGGTATGTTCCTTACTCGGCAGCACCCGACATGGAGGTGCTGAGCCCACAGGTGGGATAGCAAAGCCTGGGAAACATATATATAATGTACACTCTCTGGGGTGTAGTAGCACTGTAGTGGCGTAGTGTTGGGTGCCTCCTGTGGTGTCAGTTTGATGAGGGGGTGAGGATATCTGTAGACTTATATGGCTACATTGCTCAGGTTTCGCCCGCTTTCTCTCAGGCGGGTAGGAACCTTCAGAAGGGTAGAACGAGAAGTCATTCTGCAGTTACACACTGAGCATGGCAGCTAGGGTAGATTTATCCAGGCTGCCATTGAGTGTGTGGACCAGGGAGGAAGAGGACTTATAGAGGGAAGAATACACCACACTACAGTCCACCACATGATTCAAGTAACCTTACCTTCTGGAATGAAAGAAACATCCGGGCCATCCCCGCACCCTCCAGAAGTGTGCAGCCTCCCCGGGTCCTCACCAGGTCCCCATGCTGCCCCCCTGAAAACTGCCGCCCTAGGCAAATGCCTTGTTTGCCTCACAGTAAATATGCCGCGGATCCCCTTCCAAATCCCCTGACAGACACACTTTATTGCAGGACAATGTTGCAGGACATTCACGCTCCCTTACCGGTGGGACTCTAAATGGTGGGATTGAACAAAGGATAAAGCAGAACATTGAGCTTTTACAGCTGGATGGACATGACTTACAGTGAATTCAGTGCAGCTGTAATGATCAGAGGTGTTTGATTTGCTGAAAATGAGCAACTGTACAGAAAAATATTCCACAGCAACCGAGAAAGCAACGGGCACTTCACTCTTCAGCCATGTGCAGACTGTGCCTTGGGATCCGCTTGTCAGTTTGAATGGTACAATCATCATATAGTCGCATTTGGGTCCTGGGACTACAGTGCTGTAATGAGAATGGGAAATGTTAGCATGCCCAAAAAGATTCCCACTTGGTCATGTTTTACAAAATATTTTTTTTTTCAGTACGGTGCTGAGAAAATGGCAGTTAGTCATCCAGGGAGCAAAATGTGAATCTTGCCTTAAAGTGGCCGTAAACCTCAGACATGAAATATGAGCAAATCATATCCCTCTATAACAGTGGTTCTCAACCTTCCTAATGCCTTTAATGCAGTTCCACATGTTATGGTGACCCCCCAACCATAAAATTATTTACCCAGTAATTATAATTCATGTGTCGTTTTACCTTCAATACGGCTGCTTTCAACACAGTAACTGCTCTGGACACATCAGAAATATGTGTTTTCCGATGGTCTAAGGCGACCCCTGTGAAAGGGTCGTTTGACCCCCAAAGGGGTCGTGACCCACAGGTTGAGAACCACTGCTCTATAGTGTGTACTTGTCTCAATTAAGAGTACTAATGCAGGCCATAGACGGGTCGAAAATCGGCCGGTTTTTTTAAAAAAATGAAAAATCGGTCGTTCAATTGGCCGACGTTACCACTAGAGATGAGCGAATTATTCAAAAATTCGATTCGGCTGATTCGCCGAATTTGCGGGAGAAATTCGATTCGATGCGAATTTATTCGCCGCGAATTTAACTTATTAAAAGGGTTTCTAGGCTTCAGAGAGCCTTTATATTAGTGCAGAACACTGTACCTTTAATTTAAATGCCCTTGGAGTCTGCTGGGGAAGAGAAATAATACTGTCAGTCAGTATGACATGCAGATGAGTGCCGTCGATCTTAGAATCACCGCACACTTCACTCATTTGGGCAGTCACGGGGCACGACGAAGAAGAAGAAGAATGAAAAGAAGAATGAAAAGAAGAAGAAGAAGAATGAAAAGAAGAAGAAGAAGAAGAATGAAAAGAAGAATGAAAAGAAGAAGAAGAAGAATGAAAAGAAGAATGAGAAGAAGAATGAAAAGAAGAAGAATGAAAAGAAGAAGAAGAAGAATGAAAAGAAGAATGAAAAGAAGAAGAAGAAGAATGAAAAGAAGAAGAAGAAGAATGAAAAGAAGATGAAAAGAAGAAGAATGAAAAGAAGAATGAAAAGAAGAAGAAGAAGAATGAAAAGAAGAAGAAGAAGAATGAAAAGAAGAATGAAAAGAAGAAGAAGAAGAAGAAGAAGAATGAAAAGAAGAATGAAAAGAAGAAGAAGAAGAATGAAAAGAAGAAGAATGAAAAGAAGAAGAAGAATGAAAAGAAGAATGAAAAGAAGAAGAATGAAAAGAAGAAGAAGAAGAATGAAAAGAAGAATGAAAAGAAGAAGAAGAAGAATGAAAAGAAGAATGAAAAGAAGAAGAATGAAAAGAAGAATGAAAAGAAGAAGAATGAAAAGAAGAAGAAGAAGAAGAATGAAAAGAAGAAGAAGAAGAATGAAAAGAAGAATGAAAAGAAGAAGAATGAAAAGAAGAATGAAAAGAAGAAGAAGAATGAAAAGAAGAAGAAGAAGAATGAAAAAAAGAAGAAGAAGAATGAAAAGAAGAAGAAGAAGAATGAAAAGAAGAAGAAGAAGAATGAAAAGAAGAAGAAGAAGAATGAAAAGAAGAATGAAAAGAAGAAGAAGAAGAATGAAAAGAAGAAGAAGAAGAATGAAAAGAAGAATGAAAAGAAGAAGAAGAAGAATGAAAAGAAGAAGAAGAATGAAAAGAAGAAGAAGAATGAAAAGAAGAATTAAAAGAAGAAGAAGAAGAATGAAAAGAAGAAGAATGAAAAGAAGAATGAAAATAAGAAGAAGAATGAAAAGAAGAAGAAGAAGAATGAAAAGAAGAATGAAAAGAAGAAGAGAGAAGAAGAAGAATGAAAAGAAGAAGAAGAATGAGAAGAAGAAGTATTCCAGTACAGCAAAAAGTGTATCTGCAGAGAGCTCCGCTATTTCTGACAGTTCTCTGACAGTTCCTTCACATGTACAGCGGTTGAAACATTGTATCTATTTATTTCCGAATAAAAACATCTGTATCCTAAATGGAAACAAATAGATACAATGTTTCAACCGCTGTAAATGAACTGTCAGAAATAGCGGAGCTCTCTGCAGTGACACTTTTGCCGGCTGATCGGGAAAAATTCGATTCGTGCACCCGAAGTTTGCTAAAATTCGGATTCGATGCGAATCGAATTTTTCCCGATATTCAAAACGAATTCCACTTTGCCTGGTTCGATTCGCTCATCTCTAGTTACCACCAACGGTAAAAAAAATCGGCCGATTTTCGTCCCATCTATGGCCGGCATTTTTACTTCTGTCTCCTTGCAGAGAGCTCCGCTATTATACAGTCATGGCCGAAATTGTTGGCACCCTTGATATTTTTCCTGAAAATCATGTATTTCTCACGAAACGTATTGCATTAACACATGTTTTGCTATACACATGTTTATTCCCTTTGTGTGTATTGGGACAAAACAAAAAAAGGGAGGAAAGAAAGCAAATTCGACATAATGTCACACAAACCTCCAAAAATGGGCTGGACAAAAGTATTGGCACCCTTTCACAACTGCGGATAAATAAGAATGTTACAAGCATGTGATGCTCCTGTAAACTCACCTGGGGCAAGTAACAGGTGTGGGCAATATAGAAATCACACCTGAAAGCAGATAAAAAGGAGAGACGTTCACTTAACCTTTGCATTGTGTGTCTGTCTGTGCCACACTAAGCATGGACAACAGAAAGAGGAGACGAGAACTGTCTGAGGACCTGAGAACCAAAATTGTGGCAAAATATCAACAATCTCAAGGTTACAAGTCCATCTCCAGAGAACTAGATTTGCCTTTGTCCACAGTGCGCAACATTATCAAGAAGTTTGCAACCCATGGCACTGTAGCTAATCTCCCTGGTCGTGGACGGATGAGGAAAATTGATGAAAGATTGCAACGCAGAATAGTCCGGATGGTGGATAAGCAGCCCCAAACATGTTCCAAAGACATTCAAGCTGTCCTGCAGGCTCAGGGAGCATCAGTGTCAGCGCGAACTATCCGTCGACATTTAAATGAAATGAAACGCTATGGCAGGAGACCCAGGAGGACCCCACTGCTGACACAGAGACATAAAAAAGCAAGACTACAGTTTGCCAAAATGTACTTGAGTAAGCCAAAAGCCTTCTGGGAAAACGTCTTGTGGACAGATGAGACCAAGATAGAGCTTTTCGGTAAAGCACATCATTCTACTGTTTACCGAAAACGGAATGAGGCCTACAAAGAACAAAACACAGTACCTACGGTAAAATATGGTGGAGGTTCAATGATGTTTTGGGGTTGTTTTGCTGCCTCTGGCACTGGGTGCCTTGACTGTGTGCAAGGCATCATGAAATCTGAGGATTACCAAAGGATTTTGGGTCGCACTGTAGGGCCCAGTGTCAGAAAGCTGGGTTTGCGTCCAAGATCCTGGGTCTTCCAGCAGGACAATGACCCCAAACATACGTCAAAAAGCACTCAGAAATGGATGGCAAAGAAGCGCTGGAGAGTTCTGAAGTGGCCAGCAATGAGCCCAGATCTAAATCCCATTGAACACCTGTGGAGAGATCTTAAAATTGCTGTTGGGAAAAGGTGTCCTTCCAATAAGAGAGACCTGGAGCTGTTTGCAAAGGAAGAGTGGTCCAAAATTCCGGGTGAGAGGTGTCAGAAGCTTATTGATGGTTATAGGAAGCGACTGATTTCAGTTATGTTTTCCAAAGGGTGTGCAACCAAATATTAAGTTAAGGGTGCCAATACTTTTGTCCAGCCCATTTTTGGGGTTTTGTGTGACATTATGTCATATTTGCTTTTCTGCCTCTGTTTTATATTTGTTCCAATACATACAAAGGGAATAAACATGTGTATAGCAAAACATGTGTTAATGCAATACCTTTTTTGTGTGAAATACTTGATTTTCAGGAAAAATATCAAGGGTGCCAACAATTTCGGCCATGACTGTATTTACATGAAAGTCTTGCAGTTGCAACAATGTATCCATTTGTATCCATTTTGGATACAGATGGTTTTATTCGGATACAAATAGATACATTGTTGCAACTGCAATACTTTTCATATAAAATATAATAGCGGACTGGAATTCTTCTTTTTCTTTTTTCTTCTTTTTCCTCTTCTTCTTGTAGGTCACGGCTCATGCGCAGATTTTTTATCGGTAAAACGACTGGCCAATTTGCCCATCATTGCCGGAAAATTGGCCGTTCGTCAAAATCGGCCGCGGATTTTCCAACTCTACCGGTAAAAAAAGTGCCAAAACCCGGAAAACTGGCCGACCAATTAACTCAGTAACAGTGCGAAAATCGGCGGATTTTTTTTTTCACCCGAAAAATTGGCCGATTTTCGACCCGTCTATGGCTGCATTAGTCCCCGGTCACACCAGAGCAACTTAGTTGATAGTTTCAAATCGCATGACAAGTCGCACCCTATTGTCCGCAATGGAAAAGTCTCCGACTCCGTCGAAAGTCGCACCATTTTTAAAAGCAGTTCATGCGCTACATCTTGCAAGTTCAGGTGCGACTTACAAAGAGATCTGTGCCTGAATTCACACAGATGTCTTCCAAGTTGCACCTTAAGTCGGACTGACATCCAACTTCAAAATTTTGTGATTTCAAGTGAAGTCGCACAATTTCAAAGTTGGATTAGGTGTGACCGAAAACTTTGTGTCATTTATGTCTGCTGTCTTGTTCCTCTACTATCTGCATGAATAACTTCTAACAAGTTTTCCTGACACCAATAGAATAATGGTGACAGGGGAGGGACCTCTAGCAGATTGACAGCCTCAGCTCTGTTCCTGTGAGCTGTGTGGAAGGGGTGTGTCTCTTCCCTCCAATCAGCTCTAAGAGCTCTCTTCACTGAACTCTGCAGATTGTAGTATCAAATCTTCACCCCCTTTTTCCTGAACTCTCAGACAGGTTTTATGAATTCAACACTTTGAACAGATGTAGAGAAGAGAAGACTGTAGATAAACAGGTACAACTTATGTAGGAGGATTTGTTTCATCTCTGTGTATCACCTTAGGCCAGTCACTTTACTGGGTGTATGTAAGGGTTTATAACCACTTTAAAGCTCAACTCTTTAAAATGAGAAGATTATTCCTGCACCCCCCACTGCAAGGGTTAAATGCTTAAGGCTGGATGCGGTATATCGCATGCAGGGGCCGACTGACAACTCATGGGACCCCTGGGCAATAGGGGATCATGGGGCCCCTGTGTCCTTGCCCAAACTCAAAAAAGGTACCAGGGGCATTTCATGGGGCCCCCTACTGACCCCGGGCCCTGACCTTTTATCTTATTTTATTACATTGTCTAAACACACCTTCCTGATGAAGTGCTCAAAGTAGGCCACAAAACACGTTCAGGGTGTTATAATTACATTTTATCTATGAATAATATCCTCCTCTCTACGCTACAGTACTTAAACCCCGGACCCTGCATCCACTCTATTGGGTCACCCCGGACCCTGCATTCGCTATATCCGGTCTCCCAGGACCCTGCATTCACTATATCCCCTCTCCCTGGACCCTGCATTCACTATATCTGGTCTCCCCGGACCCCGCATTCACTATATCCGCTCTCCCCGGACCCTGCATTCACTATATCCGCTCTCCCCAGACCCTGCATTCACTATATCCGCTCTCCCCGGACCCTGCATTCGCTATATCCGGTCTCCTCGGACAATGCATTCACTATATCCGCTCTCCCCGGACCCTGCATTCACTATATCCGCTCTCCCCGGACCCCGCATTCACTATATCCGCTCTCCCCCGACCCTGCATTCACTATATCCGCTCTCCCCGGACTCTGCATTCACTATATCCGCTCTCCCCGGACCCTGCATTCACTATATCCGGTCTCCCAGGACCCCGCATTCACTATATCCGCTCTCCCCGGTCCTCGCATTCACTATATCCGCGCTCCCCGGACCCCACATTCACTATATCCACTCTCCCCGGACCCTGCATTCACTATATCCGGTTTCCCCGGACCCTGCATTCACTATATCCGCTCTCCCCGGACTCTGCATTCACTATATCCGCTCTTCCCGGACCCTGCATTCACTATATCCGGTCTCCCCGTACCCTGCATTCACTATATCCGCTCTCCACAGACCCTGCATTCACTATATCCGTTCTCCCCGGACCCTGCATTCACTATATCCGGTCTCCCCGGACCCTGCATTCACTATATCCGCTCTCCCCAGACCCTGCATTCACTATATCACCTCTCCCCGGACCCTGTATCCACTATGTCCGGTCTCCCCGGACCCTGCATTCACTATATCCGCTCTCCCAGGACCCTGCATTCACTATATCCGGTCTCCCAGGACCCCGCATTCACTATATCACCTCTCCCCGGACCCTGCATTCGCTATATTCGGTCTCCCAGGACCCTGCAATCACTATATCCGCTCTCCCCGGACCCTGCATTCATTATATCTGCTCTCCCCGGACCCCGCATTCACTATATCCGGTCTCCCCGGACCCTGCATTCACTATATCCGGTCTCCCAGGACCCTGCATTCACTATATCCACCCTCCCCGGACCCCGCATTCACTATATCTAGTCTCTCCGGACCCTGCATTCACTATATCCGGTCTCCCCGGACCCTGCATTCACTATATCCGGTCTCCCTGGACCCTGCACTCACTATAACCGGTCTCCCTGGACCCTGCATTCACTATATCTGGTCTCCCCGGACCCTGCATTCACTATATCACCGGACCCTGCATTCACTATATCCGGTCTCCCCCCGGACCCTGCATTCACTATATCCGCTCTCCCCAGACCCTGCATTCACTATATCACCTCTCCCCGGACCCTGCATTCACTATATCTGGTCTCCCCGGACCCTGCATTCACTATATCCGGTCTCCCTGGACTCTGCATTCACTATATCTGCTCTCCCCGGACCCTGCATTTACTATATCCGCTCTCCCCGGACCCCGCATTCACTATATCTGCTCTCCCCAGACCCTGCATTCACTATATCTGGTCTCCCCGGACCCTGTATTCACTATATCCGCTCTCCCCGGACCCTGCATTCACTATATCTGGTCTCCCCGGACCCTGCATTCACTATATCTGGTCTCCCCGGACCCTGTATTCACTATATCTGCTCTCCCCAGACCCTGCATTCACTATATCTGGTCTCCCCGGACCCTGTATTCACTATATCCGCTCTCCCCAGACCCTGCATTCACTATATCCGCTCTCCCCGGACCCCGCATTCACTATATCTGCTCTCCCCAGACCCTGCATTCACTATATCTGGTCTCCCCGGACCCTGCATTCACTATATCTGCTCTCCCCAGACCCTGCATTCACTATATCTGGTCTCCCCGGACCCTGCATTCACTATATCCGCTCTCCCCGGACCCTGCATTCACTATATCTGCTCTCCCCAGACCCTGCATTCACTATATCTGCTCTCCCCAGACCCTGCATTCACTATATCTGCTCTCCCCGGACCCTGCATTCACTATATCTGCTCTCCCCGGACCCTGCATTCACTATATCCGCTCTCCCCAGACCCTGCATTCACTATATCTGGTCTCCCCGGACCCTGCATTCACTATATCCGCTCTCCCCGGACCCTGCATTCACTATATCTGGTCTCCCCGGACCCTGTATTCACTATATCCGCTCTCCCCGGACCCTGCAACCAATCTATCTGGTCTCCTACAGTACACAGAATATGGAAATGCAATTATTTTAGTAAATATAAACTGCTAAATACCTTTTCTAGTCAGCAGTATATAGCAGTCTTGTGTCTTCTATCAGTCTCCAGCAAAGCACTAGCTAAAGTTTGTAGGAGGAGTTTTCTTTCTGCTCTAGGAGGAGGGAAATCCCCTGATTGGCCCTGTGCTAATCACATGCACTTTCCCAAGAAGAAAAATAAAAAAACTCTCTAGCAATACACACCAAATTGAGCATGTGCAGAAGGGCTATGGGTATCAGGTGGCCATTTCAACAAGAGGAGGGGCAGAGAAGACAGGATCAAACAGTCTTTTTACACAATGCAGAGGATTAACCCCTTAGGTTCCACACTGAGTATAACAAGCATGCTTTACTGCATCTACAGACTGATTGTACTGTTGTGGGTTTAGTAACACTTAAACCTCTATTTTAACACTCTAAGTTAAATACACTAAATTGTGAGAACCTCAAAAATATGTGATCAACACAAAAAAAAAAAAAAAAAAAAAAAAAAAAAAAAATATATATATATAATGCAGGGGCGGACTGACCATTTGGAAACTCGGACACTGCCCAAAGGCTCGGGGTCAGTAGGGGGCCCCATGAGATGCCCCTGGTACCTTTTTCATAGGCTTTTTGGATTTTGGGCAAGGACACAGGGGCCCCATGATGCCCTATTGCCCGGGGGCCCCATGAGTTGTCAGTCCGCCCCGATATGATGTATATATAACATACCCAGCAGCTGTGCTTACATGATTTCCAACAAATGAAAAGATCATGAGTATGAATTTCCCAATGCTGGGCTCAGTGAGGCAGAATTCATTCTCATGATCTTTTAGTTTATATTTATGACCAATACAGACCCAGATGTCTACACAAGAAAACTCAAAGCATCTCCTCCTTTCCAGGCACCTCTGCTGCCACTACCCATTTTTGAAGGTTAAGCTCCATTACCTTCACATACACCCTGGGATCCCACTGCCTTCTGCATACGATATTCAGGAAATTCGAATGTGACCACCCTCTGCATGGAGACAACGGTATTCTCCACATTCTAAAGGTACAAGTTGCCTGATCCCTGCTTGGGTTTCTCACACCCTTCCTGATGTGAGTATTGGCATTTGTATTATCCTTCTGATCCAGCCTACAATCTTTGTATCTGACCTATACTATAGTCAACGGCAGGGGCGGACTGACAACTCATGGGGCCCCCGGGCAATAGGGGATCATGGGTCCCCTGTGTCCTTGCCCAAACTCAAAAAATCCTATGAAAAAGGTACCAGGGGCATCTCATGGGGCCCCCTACTGACCCCGGCCCTCGAGTTTCCAAATGGTCAGTCTGCCCCTGCTCAACAGATTCTCGCATGGTGCTTCTTCACCCATTTCTTCTCTCCGTCCTATGAAGCATCTCTTATTCCGTGTTTCTTAAAGATGAATTCAGGTATAGATATTTTTTTACATAGTTACATTGGTCCAGCTTGGATCAATTTAATGATGCGTATACCATATCTGTAGGATCCCCCTGGAAGCTGTAAATCACTGTAGTAGACAACGCTACTCCAGTGATCTCCACTGACGTCCACGTTCTATATTGCTAACACAGGAGGTTGGCCATTTGTTTGAAGAGGTGGGGTGGGGACATCATGTTCTCTACCTCATCCAAGCATTCTGTGACTGGTGGCCGTTCCAAGTGGCCGACCCCCTGTGTTCACAATGCAGCAGGACAGCCACTCAGCATGGGTCCCGGAAGCTAGTGGAGATCACTGGTGTAGCGATGCCTACTACACTGATTTCCAGCTTCTAGAGAGATCCCACAGGTATGGTATGTGAATCGTTACATTGGTCCAACAATGTAAAATTATCCATACCTGCATAGATTTTGGCAATAATTGTTTACTATTGAGGTATAGAGATCATACAAAGACATTTTGCACATGAAACCTTCAATGACCACAGCCTTTTCTCCATTCCAGCCTTTACAGATGGACCTCAATGGTTCTTAAAATACTGCCATTTTGAGGCAACAGAAGGTAAAGACTCCCCAAAATTAATAATATATACCTCTTACATATCCTATAATAACATTTTCCCATTAATTCCCGTTTCAGGGGTGTCTGGCCATTGAGTACAACACCCTTCTTAAGTCCATGTCAGAAGTCACCTCTGAGCAGAACTTAAACTTCAAGAAGCCAATAAAGACATCAGAACAGGCATACCTGGTATCTGGAGAGCGGCATGATTCGGTTGGCACAGGATCAGATGGAAAAGTCGTATCTCTGTAGTAAGGAACACAATAGAGATTTCATATTGTGAGTTTATTTTCTTTCACAAAAGCAACATGAGTTCATTTGTTTCCAGTGAAGGGTTCTGTTAATACCAGGGGCGGACTGACCATTTGGAAACTCGGGCACTACCCAAGGGCCCGGGATCAGTAGGGGGCCCCATGAGATGCCCCTGGTACCTTTTTCATAGGCTTTTTTGAGTTTGGGCAAGGACACAGGGGCCCCATGATCCCCTATTGCCCGGGGGCGCCATGAGTTGTCAGTCCGCCCCTGGTTAATACTACAATATGTGAAGACATTTTAGACAATTGTGCTCTTCCAGCCTTGTGGTAGCAGTTTGATGAAGGCCCTTTTCAGTTCCAACATGACTGCACCCCTGTGTGCAAAACCAGCGTCATAAAGACATGGTTAGACCATAAGTAATAAACTGAAAGAACGATTGTGAGCCAGATCTTCTCATCCAATGTCAGTACCTAGATAATATACAAAAAAGTGCGGCGCTAAAATAAATATGATAAATATGATATCCAAATGACTCTGTAAAATCAATCACTAAATCCAACCAATAAATAATCAATCTAAAATCAAATGGTAATATCAATGGTAAAATCAGAAAAGTTCCAATATAAATAATATATAAAGTGACTCTCGTGCTTTGGTGACTCTGGACCCGGTATCACAGGGAGAGCCGCTTCCTCCTGATGTACAGGATATATCAGCACTGCAGCACACGTGATTGGCTTCTTGTGCTGCTTCTCCCTCTCCCAGTCTGGACTCTGCTATACAAGGGCTGATACCAAGTTAAATATACAGTGGGGATCGAAAGTTTGGGCACCCCAGCTAAAAATTTGTATTAATGTGCATAAAGAAGCCAAGGAAAGATGGAAAAATCTCCAAAAGGCATCAAATTACAGATTAGACATTCTTATAATATGTCAACAAAAGTTAGATTTTATTTCCATCATTTACACTTTCAAAATAACAGAAAACAAAAAAATGGCGTCTGCAAAAGTTTGGGCACCCTGCAGAATTTATAGCATGCACTGCCCCCTTTGCAAAGCTGAGACCTGCCAGTGTCATGGATCGTTCTCAATCATCGTCTGGGCAGACCAGGTTATGTCAATCTCAAAGGTTTTAAATGCCCAGACTCATCTGACCTTGCCCCAACAATCAGCACCATGGGTTCTTCTAAGCAGTTGTCTAGAAAACTGAAACTGAAAATAGTTGACGCTCACAAAGCTGGAGAAGACTATAAGAAGATAGCAAAGCGTTTTCAGATGTCAATATCCTCTGTTCGGAATGTAATTAAGAAATGGCAGTCATCAGGAACAGTGGAAGTTAAAGCAAGATCTGGAAGACCAAGAAAAATATCAGACAGAACAGCTCGCAGGATTGTGAGAAAAACAATTCAAAACCCACGTTTGACTGCACGATCCCTCCAGAAAGATCTGGCAGACACTGGAGTTGTGGTACACTATTCCACTATAAAGAGATACTTGTACAAATATGGTCTTCATGGAAAAGTCATCAGAAGAAAACCTCTTCTACTGTATGTCCTCACCACAAAAATCATCGTTTGAACTTTGCAAATGAACATATAGACAAGCCTGATGCATTTTGGAAACAAGTTCTGTGGAGGTTAAAATTGAACTTTTTGGCTGGAATGAGCAAAGGTACGTTTGGAGAAGAAGGGGCACAGAATTTAATGAAAAGAACCTCTGTCCAACTGTTAAGCATGGGGTTGGATCAATCATGCTTTGGGGTTGTGTTGCAGCCAGTGGCACAGGGAACATCTCACGAGTAGAAGGAAAAATGGATTCAATAAAATTTCATCAAATTTTGGATGGTAACTTGATGCTATCTGTGAAAAAGCTGAAGTTAAAGAGAGGATGGCTTCTACAAATGGATAATGATCCTAAACACACCTCGAAATCCACGGGGGGTTACATCAAGAGGCGTAAACTGAAGGTTTTGCCATGGCCTTCACAATCTCCTGACCTCAACATAATTGAAAATCTATGGATAGACCTTAAAAGAGCCGTGCGTGACAGACAGCCCAGAAATCTCAAAGAACTGGAAGACTTTTGTAAGGAAGAATGGGCAAAGATAACTCAAACAAGAATTGAAAGACTCTTGGCTGGCTACAAAAAGCGTTTACAAGCTGTGATACTTGCCAAAGGGGGCAGTACAAGATATTAACTCTGCAGGGTGCCCAAACTTTTGCAGACGCCATTTTTTTGTTTTCGGTTATTTTGAAAGTGTAAATGATGGAAATAAAATCTAACTTTTGTTGTCATATTATAAGAATGTCTAATCTGTAATTTGATGCCTTTTGGAGATTTTTCCATCTTTCCTTGGCTTCTTTATGCACATTAATACAAATTTTTAGCTGGGGTGCCCAAACTTTGATCCCCACTGTAGGTACATACTGTGCTTGCACGTAAAAAGAAAAATACATTGAATGATGAATTAATCAATACAGAGCTGCATTAATATGTATTTGTTTTTATCTTTCTAATTCAGCTTTTATTCATTTACTGATTCCCCCTTTGAAGGGACTGACTCTAATTTGCTTCTTTTTTTTTTTTTCAACGGACATTTGTATCTTTTATATAAGATTAATATTACTATTGCTCCCGTTAATCTCCTATTCTCATAATGGATCATTATTTGTCTCCTCTCAGTGGAGGAGAGCGGACCTTTCCTGCACCTGTCCCCTCAGCAGCGCTGCCAGTGTAATGGCGGTGCCGAAGAAGAAGCCGGAAGTTGGAAACCAGAACTCGGCTTCACAATGAGGCTTGGAGCGCAGGTGGAGCCGCTCCACCTGTGCTCGCCACACAAGTATTTCCCCTCGCATTTGGCGAGCGGGTGAGCGGCTTTTTCAAGCCCTGATTTAGGGTATTTGCTTTAAAGTGTACCTATAGCCAGAATGGTAGGTTTAAATTTTAGGGAGTAATTAGAAAACCCCTGTAGGGAGCAATTTGACCCCCCGGTCTCCCAAAGGGAGAGGGGATTTCTATTACTTCCTGTTCGGAAAAGGCAACAAGAAATGAAAGGAAATACCTTCAAAGTTGTCACATCTTCCATAGGAAGATGTCTACCATAATCCTAGTCTGGTGATATCCATAAAACATTGGACTTCCTATAACTTCTTCTTTTCCGGTGACAATGGCCACTGGGACAAATAGAGGGGACGAATATCCCATTAGAAGCTTGTGTACAGGGGAATTCAGGCAGCAATAATGCATTGCATAGAGAAGCACATGATGTTGTCTCTGGGTCCAGAACAAGGTATATGTCAGGAATGGACTGGCCAGCAATGGTGGGACTCACCTGCCTTATGGGCTGCAGTACCAGGGCTGGCCAGCGGGTGCTCCCAGCAATCAGAGACTCAACCTTGCAGCCAGCCAAACACCTGAAACTGCTTATGCTGGTGTATTTAAGGGATGGCCAGACCTGCAGACTCTGCCTTGGTGTGTGTTTCTCCTGGGCCCTGTATCCTGTTCCTGCAACCCTGTTCCTGTTCCTGTCTGATTCGTTGCTGACCCTGCTCTGATCCCTGGCTTTGTCTGACCATTCTCCTGCTCTGATCCCTGGCTTTGTCTGACCATTCTCCTGCTCTGATCCCTGGCTTTGTCTGACCATTCTCCTGCTCTGATCCCTGGCTTTTTCTGACCATTCTCCTGCTCTGATCCCTGGCTTTGTCTGACCATTCTCCTGCTCTGATCCCTGGCTTTGTCTGACCATTCTCCTGCTCTGATCCCTGGCTTTGTCTGACCATTCTCCTGCTCTGATCCCTGGCTTTGTCTGACCATTCTCCTGCTCTGATCCCTGGCTTTGTCTGACCATTCTCCTGCTCTGATCCCTGGCTTTGTCTGACCATTCTCCTGCTCTGATCCCTGGCTTTGTCTGACCATTCTCCTGCTCTGATCCCTGGCTTTGTCTGACCATTCTTCTGCTTTACCCCATACGTTCTGACCTCCTGTTTATGATCCGGCCTGCCTGACAACGCTTGCATTGTATGTACTGTTATCTGTGGGTGGTTTGGTTTGGTTCGTTTGCACTGTGTTATGTTTTAGTATTGCACTGCGTTTATGTTTGTATTGTTAGTCTTTAATAAATTATATTGTTTATAACGTATCTGAAGCCTGCGTTTCCCTGCATCTGTCACATACCTCTGGTCATACCCTGGAGCCCTGACAGTATGTAGTAAAACAGATTTCATTCAAAAATGTCATTACCTTAATAATGAGGGGGAGGCAAAATATAAACAGATTAAACCTTCGATTTTTAGGTAGTTCTGAAGGCTGAAGGTAAAAATCCTCACCGCTCAGCTTCCTCTAGTACAGTGGTTCTCAACCTGTGGGTCGCGACCCCTTTGGGGGTCGAACAACCCTTTCACAGGGGTCCCCTAAGACCATCAGAAAACACATATTTCCGATGTGTAAAGAACAGCTACTGTGTTGAAAGCAGCTACTCTGTTAAAAGCAGCTACTGTGTTGAAAGCAGCAGTATTGGAGGTAAAACGACACTCATGAATTATAATTACTGGGTAAATAATTTTATGGTTGGGGGTCACCACAACATGAGGAACTGTATTAAAGGGTCACGGCATTAGGAAGGTTGAGAACCACTGATCTAGTACCTCTGAGCCCAGTCCCGATCCAGCCATGTGCACAAGAGCAACAGCTCTCCCGGGTCTCTCCCTCATCATTGGCTGAGACACAACAGTGGAAACCATTGGCTCCCACTGCTGTCAATCACAGCCAATGAGGAGGTAGCGAGGGTTGGGGCTGAACCAGACTTTGTGTGTCTCATGCACACACAGATACGACTTGGGAAGCACGCAGCCTTCTCTGGAGGCACTCAGCATGGGGGGGAGAGCACCGACAGGGGATCCAAGAAGAGGAGGATCAGGGCTGCTCTGTGCAAAACCATCTGACATGCTTGTTATTAACAAGAAAAAAACCCTTAACCTTTATTATCACTTTAACCACTTGCCCTCCTGAGGATTTACCCCCCTTAATGACCACGCCTCTTTTTGCTACTCGGCGCTGCACTAATTCAACTGATAATTGCGCGGTCATGCAATAATGCTTCCAAACGAAATTTACATCCTTTTTTTCACACAAATAGAGCTTTCTTTTGGTGGTATTTGATCACCTATGCGCTTTTTATTTTTCACGCTATAAACAAAAAAAGACCAACAATTTTGAAGAAAAACGAAATTTTTTTAGTTTCAGCTATAAAAAATATATAGTAAACTCAAAGTTAGTTATAAATTTAGGCCAAAATGTATTCTGCTCCATGTTTTTGGTAAAAAAAATCCCAATAAGTGTATATTGATTGCTTTGTGTGGAAGTTATAGCGTCTACAAACTATGGTATAAATACTGCAATTTACGCCATTTTTCTGCTATACAGCGCTGCGCTAGTTTAACGGACAATTGCGCGGTCATGCAATATGGTACATAAATGAAATTTACATCCTTTTTTTCCCACAAATTGAGCTTTCTTTCGGTGGTATTTGATCACCTGTGCGTTTCTTATTTTTTGCGCTATAAAAAAAAAGGCTGACAATTTTGAGGAAAAAAAACAATATTTTGGACTTTTTGCTATAAAACATGTCCAGTAAAAAAAAAATTAAAAATCAAATTTAGTCATAAATTTCTGCCAAAATGCACTCTGCGACATGTATTTGCTAAAAAAAAAAAATGTAAATTAATTGGTTTACTTGAAAGTTATAGCGTTTACAAATGGCGGGAAAGATACTGGGATTTTTAATTTTTTTTTATACTAATAATGGCGGCAATCAGCGACTTATGGCGGCGATCAGCGACTTATGGCGGGACTGCGGCGGACATTCTGATACTGGGGGGGAACTGACTTGGGGTCACTAACATCCCCAGTGACACCAATACAGTGATCAGTGCAAAAAAAAAAACACTGACACTGTACTAATGGCACTGGGGGAGGAAGGGGTTAACTTTATTATTCACTGAAAGGGTTAACTGTGTGAGGGGAGTGTTTTACTAGGGGGCAGGGGTGTGTACTGCAGGGAGACACCGGTGATCGGGACAGATAAACTCTTCTGTCCCGATCAGCGTGTCAAGAGCTGACAGGGAACTGACAGAAAGCACAGCTACTTCAGCCCTGCTCTCTGTCACTGATTGCCGCTAATCGCCGGGACATAGCCGGTAACGACCAGCTGTGACCCGGCGACTGACATCCGCGGCCGTGATCGGCGGGACAGGTAGGGCGGCGGTGCGCCTAGCGCGTGCCCCCTACCTGTTTTAAAAACACGTGTTTTAAAACGTGGTTTTGCCCAGCCGTACCGCCCTGCCGCCGTATTCCTACAGTGGCTGGACGGTATGTGGTTAAGTAGAGCTATAGCCAAACATTGTCCTTATAGCTATGGGTAGAGTAGAGAAAGGATAAATCCCTTCCAGTGTCTATCTTTTTTATTTTTTTCTTCTCTGTATACATTTGGGAAGGTTTGTATTCAATTTTTGTCTCATAAACACATTAGGTAGTGATAGGAAATCTTTCCGAAGGAAGAAAAATCCCTTCCTCCTATCTGTTGATAGCTGTCACTAAAACAAGTATCCCCATTGGATGCTTTCCCCTCTCTTCCTGTTTCAGTGACAATTCAAGACAATGATCACTTGGATCAATAAAAAATCTTCCCAGTGGAGACACCGACAGTAATGAAAACCCAACAGAGTTTCTAACCCTTCCACAGTCCATCCAAATTAATAGAAAAACTGGCTTTACTTGCACTTTATATTCTGTAGTGAGAAAAATATGGATGCATGTTTGAGATTAGTGTCTAAAAAGCCACCAAACCATTTGCTAAGCATGACTGCCAGAGAACTGATATTTTCACAAGAGTTCACCAATGGTGGCCTCTGTAGATCCTTAGTAAAGACCAGAAAAAGACAATTTCTTACTGTGATATGCCTCCAGCCATGAGACCCAGGAGGGTGACACTCAGCAGAAGACCTCTGGAACACATCTTCACGGACGCTGACTGGCCTGGGAGCAAGACGCTACTTCAAGGTATACCTGGAACTTGGGACTTTTAATAGACTTGAGGGTGGAACCAACCTCCTCTTTAGTCAATTGGTGCCTGCCCATGAGCCCCAGTGTGTTCCTGACACCCACCATCTATGCAAACATTATGCAATAAGTAATCTTTGCTAAGTTTGAGCAGGAGCCAGGTACTTAAGCCAGGTACTGAAAGGAGCACGTCAATGGCTAGAATTTTTGGATCAGATGAAATGTATTGATTTCCTCGTTACCAATCCAAAAGAACAATGCTTCCCTCAGGGCAAAGCTGAGTAGTAGGAAGGAGGAATTTAATTGGGTTTTATTTCCCTATGGGGTTGGACAATAGCCATTACAGGGCTACTCCAGTCACTGTTTATAGGTAGATATAATGGATGGTGCTTTTCTAGAATAATATTCTACTACAAATATTGAGAATGGTAGCTTTATCCCGAACACCCAATGTCTACCAATAATATGGAAGTCATCATAATCTACTTATTTCAACGGTAATAGAAATTGTTTTTCAATGTGATGGAAGATGGTTGCACAAGAATCACAAGTTGTACCATCTGGCAGGGGTTGGTTGATTGTCCTAACGTCAACCCCTAGGCACTGAAGATTTTAGGAATTATCCTTGTATTAATTATCAGACCATTTAGTAGTGTGATGAGGAAATGAATGTCATTATGAGTCCTCACACCTTCCTTCTCTAACCCAGAGAACAGTCTCTGCCTTAGGCTATGCTCCCGGAATTCCGCTTGTGCTGGTGGACTGCAATAAGGAAGGATGTTCTGTACACAATAACGCACAGCGGGCATGTTATCCAATTGTCAGCCTTGTGCAATATATCGATGACGTTTGTCCCTATAGGCATCGCCTAGGTTGGAAGAAACAAAATGTAACCCTGTGACCCTTTCCATTTTTTTTTAAATAGACTACACACCATTGACACCTAATTGCCCAAACCATGTTTAGCAGCATTAGGCTAATTTGATCATATTTTTTATTAATTTACTTACCTTAATAATGTTTCAATTGTTTTTAAAGTAGAGGTAACCCCTAACTGGATGACATTTCGTTTTCCAAAGTACTTGGTGTCATAAAATCTTGTCATTCTGTTTATAAAATATACCTCCATTTTATCGCCACCACTATATTCACACCACCACTATATTGGTCGCCACTGTATTTACACTATCACTATATTTGCCACCACTACATTAGCCACCACTATATTTACACAACCACTACATTGGCTGCTACTATATGAACACCACCACTACATTAGCCACCACTATATTTACACAACCACTACATTGGCTGCTACTATATGAACACTACCACTACATTAGCCACCACTATATTTACACAACCACTACATTGGCTGCTACTATATGAACACCACCTCTACATTAGCCACCACTATATTTACACAACCACTACATCGGCTGCTACTATATTCACACCACCACTACATTAGCCACCACTATATTTACACAACCACTATATTGGCTGCTACTATATGAACACCACCACTACATTAGCCACCACTATATTTACACAACCACTATATTGGCTGCTACTATATGAACACCACCACTACATTAGCCACCACTATATTTACACAACCACTATATTGGCTGCTACTATATGAACACCACCTCTACATTAGCCACCACTATATTTACACAACCACTGAATTGGCTGCTACTATATTCACACCACCACTACATTAGCCACCACTATATTTACACAACCACTATATTGGCTGCTACTATATGAACACCACCACTACATTGGCCACCACTATATTTACACAACCACTATATTGGCTGCTACTATATGAACACCACCTCTACATTAGCCACCACTATATTTACACAACCACTACATTGGCTGCTACTATATGAACACCACCACTACATTAGCCACCACTATATTTACACAACCACTACATTGGCTGCTACTATATGAACACCACCACTACATTAGCCACCACTATATTTACACAACCACTATATTGGCTGCTACTATATGAACATCACCACTACATTAGCCACCACTATATTTACACAACCACTACATTGGCTGCTACTATATGAACATCACCACTACATTAGCCACCACTATATTTACACAACCACTACATTGGCTGCTACTATATTCACACCACCACTATCTTTGCTACACACACACTTTTTTTTTTCAGGTATATAATGGCCATGGCAACTATTTTATTACAAAACAATTTACAAATATCCATAATAACAAAGAACAAGAATTCATGTTGTTTTAAAGGTCTTTGAAGGCATTTTACTGAACTTGTATCTGCAGGCGATAACCAGAATCAAATAGCCCTCACCCACAATACACTGCCTAGGGGGCCATTGAACATTTCACCACCGATGCAGTACAAGGCACCAAGACCAAGTCACATAGTTACATAGTTAGTCTGGCTGAAAAAAGACAAAAGTCAATCCAGTTCAACCATAGAAAAAAGTTATATTCCTATACCCACAGTTGATCCAGAGGAAGGCAAAAAAACCCAGCAAAGCATGATCCAGTTTGCTCCTGCTGAGAAAAAAAATCCTTCCTGATCCCCCAAGAGGCAATCGGATATTCCCTGGATCAACTTTACCTATAAATGTTAGTATCCAGTTATATTCTGTGTATCTAAGAAAGAATCCAGGACTTTTTTGAAGCAATCCACTTATACATGGTGATCATATCCCCCCTTATGTATTATACATGGAGATCATATCCCCACTTATGTATTATACATGGTGATCATACCCCCCCTTATGTATTATACATGGAGATCATATCCCCCCTTATGTATTATACATGGTGATCGTATCCCCCCTTATGTATTATACATGGAGATCATATCCCCCCTTATGTACTATACATGGAGATCGTATCCCCCCTTATGTATTATACATGGAGATCATATCCCCCCTTATGTATTATACATGGTGATCATACCCCCCCTTATGTATTATACATGGAGATCATATCCCCCCTTATGTATTATACATGGAGATCATATCCTCCCTTATGTATTATACATGGAGATCATATCCCCCCTTATGTACTATACATGGAGATCATACCCCCCCTTATGTACTATACATGGAGATCATATCCCCCCTTATGTACTATACATGGAGATCATATCCCCCCTTATGTGTTATACATGGTGATCATATCCCCCCTTATGTATTATACATGGAGATCATATCCCCCCTTATGTATTATACATGGAGATCATATCCCCCCTTATGTATTATACATGGAGATCATATCCCCCCTTATGTATTATACATGGAGATCATATCCCCCCTTATGTATTATACATGGTGATCATATCCCCCCTTATGTATTATACATGGAGATCATACCCCCCCCTTATGTATTATACATGGAGATCATATCCCCCCTTATGTATTATACATGGTGATCATATCCCCCCTTATGTATTATACATGGAGATCATACCCCCCCTTATGTATTATACATGGAGATCATATCCCCCCTGATGTATTATACATGGTGATCATATCCCCCCTTATGTATTATACATGGAGATCATACCCCCCCCCCCCTTATGTATTATACATGGTGATCATATCCCTCCTTATGTATTATACATGGAGATCATATCCCCCCTTATGTATTATACATGGAGATCATATCCCCCCTTATGTGTTATACATGGTGATCATATCCCCCCTTATGTATTATACATGGAGATCATACCCCCCCTTATGTATTATACATGGAGATCATATCCCCCCTGATGTATTATACATGGTGATCATATCCCCCCTTATGTATTATACATGGAGATCATACCCCCCCCCCTTATGTATTATACATGGAGATCATACCCCCCCCCCCTTATGTATTATACATGGTGATCATATCCCCCCTTATGTATTATACATGGAGATCGTATCCCCCTTATGTATTATATATGGTGATCATACCCCCCTTATGTATTATACACGGAGATTATAGCCCCCCTTATGTATTATACATGGAGATCATATCCCCCCTTATGTATTATACATGGAGATCATATCCCTCCTTATGTATTATACATGGAGATCATATCCCCCCTTATGTATTATACATGGAGATCATATCCCCCCCTTATGTATTATACATGGAGATCATATCCCCCCTTATGTATTATACATGGAGATCATATCCCCCCCTATGACTTTCTCCAGTTCCCCGATGTTCTTTTTGTGAATTGGTACCCAAAACTGAACTGCATATTCCAGATGAGGTTTTACTAATGATTTGTAGTGGGGGGGGGGGGGGAATGATATCTCTCTCTCTGAAGTCTATACCTCTTTTAATACAAGAGAGGATTTTGCTCGCTTTAGAACCCGCAGCTTGGCATTGCATGCCATTATTAAGCTTGTGATCTACCAGAACTCCCAGATCCTTCTCCACCATTAACCCCCCACCCCAGATCCTTCTCCACCATTGACCCTCCCAGATCCTTCTCCATCATTGATTCCATTGATCACTATGACTTGACCACACTGACCAAAGAAAACCTGAGAACCAGATCCTATTTAAACCATCTGACTGTCTTCAAGGACCATAAAATCCCCACCAACCTGCTATTGCAAATCACACATTTACCCACTATATTTTTTACCCCATTAACCAAAATATTTTTGGTGGGGGAAATCTCTCAGTGCATTCTAACTCGAACTGAGAAAAAGATCACTCCACCTCTCTGTGAACCCTTCCCAGGTATTGCCGGTTTGGCCAAAAGCCGAAGCTACCTTATAACCATTTTTGTTCCCGGCTCCCTTTACCACCCAGTCACACAGGCCTAACGATTAGGCTTGTACTTTTTCTCTAGGTGTTTTTCCTCCATTTATTTTATAATGTTGATTAGATCATTTGCACCTTTCATAACACACAACAAAGGTTGCTTAGTAATAAACCCATCCCTTACAATAGATAGAACTGGCACACTGTCATAAAAAAAAGATAATAGGGAACAATGAGGAGTTTGTACATGTATTCCTTCTCTGCAACTAGGCAGTAAAGAATAGAAGCATTGAAACTTATTTACTAAGCGCCAGAGAATATATGCAGCATGGAGCACAAAGTATTATTACCTAACTCCAAGTGATTTAAAAATGAAGTGGTGGACAATTAGACAAGTAGACATCCAACAACAGTTACTAATACTTGTGTAGCCCCCCTGAACCTCAAAGGCACATGAGGGACTTCAGAGATGGGTTTGGCTAGAATATCACATCTAGTCTAGTCCACGGCAGCAGTAGAGAAGTGTGAACTGGTAGGCTAGAGTCACATTTCAGAGCAAGCAAGTTGTTTTTTAGGAATAGGGCAAAGAATTTCTATGGATGTGGCAGGCTCCCGAAGAAGGACAAAAAGTACCTACAGCCTTCACAAATTGAGGACCTTTAGGCTAAGCCATCATTCTGTGAATTCAACAATTCCTGGATGCTAAATATTGAATGGTTTAACCAGTGCTGGGACGAGGTTATCCAGTACCCAGAGCAAAGATGCCAAACTGCGCCCTCCCAGCCCCTCACCTGTTAAAGGGATGCTACACCCAGCAGTCACTCTCTTGTCAAAAGCACTGCTGCTACTCTACTTCTGTCAGCCTCGAAAAAGAAGGAAGGTGCCCCATCCCTACAGACAACCATTGCATTCAGGGCAGCCTACCCCTTGTCCTGACCCTGGGTTCAACATGGACGTAGGGAGAAGTCAACACATTCCAGTCAAGGACCAAGCTTTGACCTAGATTCTATTTGTCCCTGTTTCATATGTTGTTTTGAGATTGTTTTTTATGTGATTTGTTTATAGCTGTGTTGAATAAGATATATTAAAATCCCTAAATACTATGAGTATGAATACAACAATAAAATAAAGCACCTTGTAAAAGCCAATAGTCCAGCCTTTCCTAGAATAAGGTTTGCTGCTCCAGATTTGCCATATCCAAATATGGCACTCCTCCTGCATGGGGTAGAGGCTTTGATTCACCTCCAGAAAGGAGCATTTCAGCATTTACCTCAGGATGGATCCATGGCTGCAGTAATGAGCATCACATGACAATGAATGGTACCAGACACTTTAGTCTTTTTAAGGTTTTATTGTTGTAGCTCTTAGCAAAAGGGGGTTAGGGTTAGATCAACAATAGCAACCAGGGTTTCCAGACTCCACCAGACATTTTCCTCTATCCAAATGAGTGCCAGGCTACTCTGAGGGTGAACACCAATCAGGGGCGGACTGACAACTCATGGGGCCCCCAGGCAATAGGGGATCATGGGGCCCCTGTGTCCTCGCCCACACTCAAACCACAACCAAAAAAGCCTATGAAAGGTACCAGGGGCATCTCATGGGGCCCCCTACTGACCCTGGGCCCTCGAGCAGTGCTCGAGTTTCCAAATGGTCAGTCTGCCCCTGACACCAATCCCCCTCCAGCAGGATATCCATCAGGGTCCACCACCTTAAAAGTCATACCCTCCTCAACCAGACAGGGCAGCTTGTAGACTTTTGTGCTAGGCCCTATACAGGTCCCAGGCCTACACACATTTGCACACATCTTCCCCAGACCACAGCCTAGGAGAAAGAGAGCTCACTAAGCCACTCCCAAGCTTTTATAGCCTGACATAAACCTACTAGTTGTAGCCAGAGGGTGCTTTATAACAGCCTTTTTCATCCACGATGCCTTCAGGTTCCTTTAGGGAAAACCTTGGCAAAATGCCTAAAAGATGCATAAAAATTGTGTACAATCAGCATATGGATTAAGCCTGCCTTTTAGTTACACAAAGCCAAAGGTTTTCATTGTGCACCTTTACAATCTTCCATCCGCCAACGTCCTAACAACCAAAGACATCATCGGTTGATAAGGAGGACCTTGGGGGTATGTACACAGCATCCTTGTTTGCTCTTCCCCTGCCGCTCTCCGTCTGCACTGGAGTCATGTCAGCAAAGAGAAGGAGATAAACTGAGGGAGAAGAAAATTGTTGGAATGCTAGTCAGTACCAGTGTGGAAAGGTGGAGGAATAAATCACCTCTAATGTTGGGTGTCCTAGGTGAGTGGATGTTGCTGTGATATAAACAACTATTAGTTTACTTTGTTACATTCTAGAATTGGGTGCCTCAAGATTGTGCATACTTTTAAAGAGTGCCTTGACTAGAAAAATGTTGAGAAACACTGGTCTATAGTACCAGTTAACTCTCCCTTTCAGATTGCAAGCTTTAACGAGCAGGGCCCTCTGATTTCTTCGGTATTGAATTGTATTGTGACTGTACTGTCTGCCTTCATGTTGTAAAGTTCTGCACAAATTGGTGGTGCTATATAAATCCCGTATAATAATAATAATATAATAGTATCACAAAATATTGTTCTGTCCCCTTCAGGGACTACCCCCTACCACAATGGCGCCTGCTCCACAAGTTACTGAAGAACCACCTACTGGTCTTCACAACTAATTATGGCTGTACTGAGGCCATAGAACATCCAATCCACACGGGGGATGCTCACCCATCTGGGAGGGGTTCTGGCATATTCCCCTGGCCCTTTGTTTGGAAGTTAATGATCTGATCAGCAATATGTTATAGAGTGGAGTCATCCAAAAGAGCCCGCAGTCCATGGGCTGCTTCTGTTGTCCTGGTCTGGAAGAAAGATGGGAGCTCTGTGTAGTCTATCACAAGCTAAACACTTGCACCCATCAGGATGCCTAGCCTCTACCCAGGATGAAGAAAATGCTGAAGGTACTAGGCCAAGCCAAGTTCTTTTCTACGCTCGACCAGGCAAGAGGCTACTGGCATGTTCCGGTGAGGTTACAACACCATGAAAAGACTGCCTTCTGTATGCCCCTGGGACTGTTCAAATGTAATCATATGCCCTGTGGACTAAGTAAAGCCCCCAGTACATTCTGTTGGCTAATGGAGAGGTGTTTGGGGTATTACAATTTTTAGATTGTGTTAGTCTACCTTGATGACATCATCATGTTCTTCAGATCATTCAAGGAACATATCCATCTGATTCACTACGTGTTGAAGCTAAAGCCAAGCTTGTGCCACTTCATTCATCATCCAATATCTAGGGCATGTGGGGAAGGTAGCACAAGAGTGGCACCCTCCAAAGGCTATCGCTGCTCTCCTTCCTGGGATTAGTAGGATATTACTGGTGATACATTACTAAATATTCACAGATCACTGCAACTCTTACCCAGCTTTTGGCCAGACCACACAGAAGAAAAGGGAGCCTTCACCTTTAATCTGGGAGCCACAAGCCTTTGAAGCTCAGAAACAAAACCTTTCATTGGCACCCCTGCTGGCCTATGCCGACTACTACCCTTCAGATTGTATACGAATGGGAGTTTACAAGGTTTGGGGGCTGTCGTGGCCTAAGAACAGGAAGGACCTTTACTGCGCCAATGTCACATAAAATCCTGGTTACAATATGCCCGACAATACCTTGACATGCCTCACAGCTTCTGGCACACTGAAATCTGCAGTGACAAGACCAAAATAGAGTATTATAGTCATAACCATAAGCACCATGCTTGGAGAGGGGTCAATGACAAAAATACCATCCCCATTGTGAAGCATGGCGGTGGCTCACTGATGTTTTGGGGTGTGTGAGCTCTAAAGGCATGGGGGATCTTGTGAAAATTTATGGCAGGATGAATGCAGAATGTTATCAGGAAATACTGGCAGACAATTTGCATTCTTCTGCATGAAAGCTGCGCATGTGACACTCTTGGACTTTCCAACACAACAATGACCTAAGCACAAGGCCAAGTTGACCCTCCAGTGGTTACAGCAGAAAAGGGTTAAGGTTCTGGAGTGGTAATCACAGTCTATCATTGAGCCACCCTGGGAAGATCTCAAACATGCGATTCATGCAAGACAACCAAGGACTTTGCATGACCTGGAGCCATTTTGCCAAGACAAATAGGCAGCTCTACCACCTGCAAGAATTTGGGGCCTCATAGACAACTATTACAAAAGACTGCATGCTGTCCTTGATGCTAAAGGGGACAAAACACAGTATTAAGAAATAAGGGTATGCAGACTTTTGAACAGGGGTCATTTCATTTGTTTACTTATTACCATGTTTTGTCTATGATTGCGCCATTCTGTTATGATCTACAGTTGAATATGAATCTCATAAGTGTAGCACCATTCTAGACAGATGCTTGGTTTAGATTCATAGGTTTAGTTTGTATTTTGATAGGTAAATGTAGTTGTCACACTGTAGACAGTGTGGATGTAATTGTTGATAGGTAAAAGAATAACGTGCGTACAATAATCAGTGTTCTGCTAGTGAGGCCTGCTCAGTTTGCTCACCTGCTGCCAGCCTATTAGCTCCCTCTGAATTCAGAAAGCTTGAGAAGTTTCTGGATAATAGGTGTGGAGCTATTCAGATGGTAGCATGAATATTGGATACAGCCCCAGTCTATCCCAGAGAGACTAAAAAGGTAGGTAATGTGAGCGCTCAAAAAAGTAGTAAAATCCGCTAAGCACAAAGGTAACCAAAATAAACCTTGATAAAAGCAATATAAAAATATGGTGCAGCGCTAAAAATAAATCATAAAAACATATAAAAATATATATCCAAGTATCAAGTTCATAAATGGTAAATAGTTCATTGGCCATCCCCTCTGAAGATGTGCGTGCGCACGAAACGCGTGAGCAGGAGCCAAATACGCCGTGAAGTCACGTCGCCGGAACAACGTGGAGCTCCGGTGGCTATCTTTGAATGTGGACAGTTAGTCCTGTATACTTGCTGTGTTTTTACATTACCTGATGCATCGATTTTAACTATTCTGGAATAAATATGCTTATCACCTACTACACTATGGGCATGTCCTTGTTTTAACTCCCTGGGGGAGTTTTAATTTCCAGACACCCTGCCACAGGATGAGATCCATTCCTAATCCAGAGAGGGAACCTCTTATCCAGGGAGCAGCACCCGCTTAACCCCTTAAGGGGAACTCTGGTTGATGTGGATCACCATTAAAACCCCAGGATCCTTTTGATGACCATCCATCCCTTAGAGGGAAGACACCTTAGTACCTGGCTTACCTTGATGACTTCAGGAATTATATTTACAGGCGCATTTTATATGCGCCTCCGGTGAGTGCGCATTCCTTACACAACTATTGCACAGACACCGGATTTCCAGGAAAGCAGGCACCTAAGAGCACTAGAGTCCCCTTTGAACTATTTACCATTTATGAACTTCATACTCAGATATATATATTTATATGTTTTTATGATTTATTTTTAGCGCTGCACCATATTTTTATATCCCAGAGAGACTGGCTCTGATGGCATGCTGGGTAGTTGTATATATTCAGTGAGCACACTGAGCTCTGGGTCTTTCCTGTATAGGATTGTTCCATCCTGGGAGATAGCACATTGTCATCGTGGAGATGACGTAAGGCCATTGTGGTGCCAATATTTAAAAAGGAGTCAAAATCTTTACCAAGTAACTATAGACCTGTTAGTGTAACTTCTATAATTGGGAAGATACTGGAGAGTTTAATAAAAGAGCACATAGATGAGTTCTTGCTGGAAGAAAATATTTTAAGCAACAGACAGCAAAAGACAGAAGTTGTCAAACAAATCTGATTTCTTTTTATGAGGAGGTGAGCAAAACCTTGGACAGAGGGGTGGCGGTGGACGTGGTATACTTGGACAGAGGGGTGGCGGTGGACGTGGTATACTTGGACAGAGGGGTGGCGGTGGACGTGGTATACCTGGACAGAGGGGTGGCGGTGGACGTGGTATACCTGGACAGAGGGGTGGCGGTGGACGTGGTATACCTGGACAGAGGGGTGGCGGTGGACGTGGTATACCTGGACAGAGGGGTGGCGGTGGACGTGGTATACCTGGACAGAGGGGTGGCGGTGGACGTGGTATACCTGGACAGAGGGGTGGCGGTGGATGTGGTATACTTGGACAGAGGGGTGGCGGTGGACATGGTATACTTGGACAGAGGGGTGGTGGTGGACATGGTATACTTGGACAGAGGGGTGGCGGTGGACATGGTATACAGCATCAATTCTTTTAGGTAGATTTGCTCATATTTTTTGAAGGAACTCGGCAGGTAGGTTGTTCCAAACATCTTGGAGAACTAAGCACAGACCTTCTGTGGATGTCGTCTGCCCTATGCCCCCCTCTGTTTCTTCATGTAATCTCAGACAGACTCCATGATGTTGAGATCAGGGCTCTGTAGGGACCAAACCATCACTTCCAGGACTTTTTGTCCTTTAGATAGTTCTGGAGATAGTTCCTAATGACATTGGCTATATGTTTGGGGTCATTGTCCTGCTGCAGAATAAATCACACGCCTCCCTGATGGTATGGCATGATGAAGAAGTATCTCAGCATTGAGGACATCATTGATCCTGACCAAATCTCCAACTGTATTAGCAGAAATGCAGCCCCAAACTTGCAAGGAACCTCCACCATGCTTCACAGTTGCCTCTCCAGGCCTTCGCCAAAAAACTGCCTTCCGTTAAAGCCAGATATTTCAAATTTTGATCAGTTCAGAGCACCTGCTGCCATTTTTCTGCACCCCAGTTCCTATGTTTTCCTGCATAGTTGTTGCTTAACCTTTCCATGTCAGAAATATGGCTTTTTGGCAGCACTTCTTCCATGAAGATCACTTCTGGCCAGACTTCTCCAGACAGTAGATGAGTATACTTGGGTCCCACTGGTTTCCATTAGTTCTGTGCTGATGGATATCTTCTGATGTCAAAAGGAAGTAAACGTGATGTGTCTTTATTTGCTGCATTACGTTTCCTTGGCTGACCACTGCGTCCATGTCCCCAATGTTGCCCATTTCTTTGTGCGTCTTCAATAGAGCTTGAGCAGCATATCTTGAAACCCTAGTCAGCTCTGAAATCTTTGCCTGGAAGAGACCTTGCTGATGCAGTATAGTTACCTTGTGTCTTGTTGCTGTGCTCCATCTTGCCATGGTGTATGACCTGTGACATGGAACTGTCTTCCACAACCTCACCTTAGTAGCAGAGTTTGGCTGTTCCTCACTCAGTTTTAGGCCTCCTTCACAGCTGTTTCTGTTTCAGTTAATGACTGTGTTTCAACCTACATATGAAATTGATGATCATTAGCACCTGCTACGTATAATAGGTTTATCATATACCTGACTCTAATCCTACAAAATTCCTGACTTTGTGCAAGTGTAAGAATTGATGCTGGTTTGAATCCAAAGGGTAGCCACACCAAATAATTATTTGATTTGGATTTTTCATTTGTTCGCTTAATTTTCCACTTTGTAAATTGATCAAAATAAACAAATATATATATATTTTTGATAGCATTCCTACTTTACATCATTTCTTCACAGCTGCCTAAAACGTTTGCACAGTACTGTGCTTAAAAACCAACACAACAACTGCCTAGAACTGCCCTTTAAGACCAATTAGCAATGGTTATGGAATCCTGGAATGTGGTTTATTTTGCAGATGAGGTTTTGAACAGCAAACACAGCAACATGCCTCTGGCCATTGGATTCCAGCACGGGAAGCCATGGTGTCAGTGTGTGTTGACTTTACATTACCAACTCTTCCTGCTACTGACATTTAGACACAATTACTTAGCTCATGACAGCAGCGATAGTTTCCCCATGATTAGCATGTTCAGCGTCTGAGATCCTGGCACCTTCCCTCCAACTTACAGTAGTAAGTACCCAACCTAGCTACTTCCGTGTTCCGCTTCCTGAAGAACAGGTTTGTGTATTACATACTATATATAAATAACAAATATATGTAAAAATGTTAAAATGACTTTTTTATATGTTAAAAAAAAATCGGAAGAATATATTTAAAAAATATATATTTTTAAAAATATATATTTTTTTAAATATATTCTTCAGATTTTTTTAACATATAAAAAAGTCATTTTAACATATATTTTTACATATATTGGTAAATGCATTCCAAAAATGTAGATTTGTATTTTTAAAGACATACAGTATATTTGAAATGTATTTATAAAAATATTTTTCATATATTTTGTAATAAAAACGCATTTCAACATACAGTATATATATATATATATATATATACAGTTGTGTTCAAAATAATAGCAGTGTGTTGAATGAGCAGTGTTGCATGACCGCGCAATTGTCATTCAAAGTGCGACAGCGCTGAAAGCTGAAGAGTGGCCTGGGCAGGAAGCGGTTAATGATTACGGAGCTGCAAACATTTTTTTCTTTTCCAGAGTTCAGTTTTAAGCCTTTAGCACAACTCCAGTTATGAGGACCATGACGAATAAAAGTGATCGAATGATCACTCAAAGTGCATGCATAGCCAACACTTTTTTTGCTTCATTTTTTGGCTACGATGGGTAAGGGCTGTAACCTCTGTCAGGTTTTCAGCGCCATCTGGGTTACCTCTGGATAGATCCTCTATTTCTTCCGGAATGTTACAGCTGTCACCAAGACTGGAGGTGGGGTACATTTTAAAATGGTGACTGACACCTGTTGTGATGACAGTTGTGTAAGAAAGGATTTCTCAGAACTTTGTATAATTTCTCTCTCACTTCCTTTTTGCACCTCCAAGTAATAAGGCAAAAGCTTCCCGGTAGATAGATGGCAAAAAATAAATCACTCCTGCTCTATCCAAACCTAAATAGCCAAAAATATACCACTACTCTATCCTAAACAGCAGGGAAAAAAGTGAACAAATGGACTACTACTCTATCCTAAACTAGATAGCAAACATACTTTACTTAAAAAAATCAACTAGTCCTATCCAAAACAAGCAAAATAATAGAAAAATGTAACAACTCCTACCCCATCCATAACGAGGTAGAAAAAATATGCAAAAATAAATTACTACTCTATCCACAACTAGATAATATATATATACATATACAGTTGTGTTCAAAATAATAGCTGTGTGTTGAAAAAAGTGAATAAAGCTGAAAATCCTTCTAATAGCTTTTATTTCCATCCACACAAATGCATTGGGAACACGACACATTCTATTCCAAATCACAACATGAAGAAAAATACATCAAATTTGTGTTGTTCCTCTAATAAAATTGAAGAAAAGTGAATATTAGACGGTTCAAAAAATCGCAGTGTTTGTATTCTTCTTTACAAACTCAAACATTCACTATATAAACTGAGAAATGTTTGAAGATTTTGTTTTCCTTTGAATGACTTCATGAATATTTGGTTGTAGTCGCACTGTTTCTGAGAACTGCTGTACATCTGTGTTGCATGGAGTCACCCAACGTCTGGCCCCTGTGATCAGGTATTCCAGCCCAGGATGATTGGACCACATTCCACAGTTCTTCTCTATTTCTTGGTTTTGCCTCAAACTACATTTTTGATGTCACCCCACAAGTTTTCTATTGGATTAAGATCCGGGGATTGGGCTGGCCACTCCATAACGTCCATCTTGTTGGTCTGGAACCAAGATGTTGCACGTTTACTGGTGTGTTTGGGGTCGTTGTCTTGTTGGAACACCCATTTCAAGGGCATTTCCTCTTCAGCATAAGGCAGCATGACCTCTTCAAGTATTCTGATGTATTCAAATGATCCCTGGTATGCGATAAATAGGCCCAACACCGTAGTATGAGAAACATCCCCATATCATGATGCTTGCACCACCATGCTTCACTGTCTTCACAGTGTACTGTGGCTTGAATTCCGTGTTTGGGGGTCGTCTGACAAACTGTCTCCGGCCACTAGACCCAAAAAGAACAATCTTACTTTCATTAGTCCACAAAATGTTGCGCCA